>NC_074683.1:40481370-40491370 GCF_029448725.1 Salvelinus fontinalis
ATTTGTCCTCAGCAAACATGGATGTTGAGTAATTTGTTTGGAGATTGTATTAGAACAATACACATTGTGCTGAAAATGGAGTACTAAAATGCATTCATCTGTGATGACGTCAATGATAACATAGTGTACCAAAGTAGTGGGATCCTGACATGATGCAATCACGCAGCTCCTCCATCGTGGGGCCGAGCTCAGTTATGCAGCTCCTCCATCGTGGGGCCGAGCTCAGTTATGCAGCTCCTCCATCGTTGGGCCCAGCTCAGTTCTGCAGCTCTTCTATCGTGGGGCCCAGCTCAGTTATGCACCTCCTCCATCCTTGGGCCCAGCTCAGTTATGCAGCTCCATCGTTGGGCCCAGCTCAGTTATGCAGCTCCATCGTTGGGCCCAGCTCAGTTATGCAGCTCCTCTATCGTGGGGCCGATCTCAGTTATGCAGCTCCTCTATCGTGGGGCCCAGCTCAGTTATGCAGCTCCATCGTGGGGCCCAGCTCAGTTACGCAGCTCCTCTATCGTGGGGCCCAGCTCAGTTATGCAGCTCCATCGTTGGGCCCAGCTCAGTTATGCAGCTCCTCTATCGTGGGGCCGATCTCAGTTATGCAGCTCCTCTATCGTGGGGCCCAGCTCAGTTATGCAGCTCCATCGTGGGGCCCACTCAGTCCTGCTGTACTAATCTAGCTGCTCCATCGTGGTGCCCACTCACTCAGTGTTGCTTAGCTCATTTATAAATACGATCTTTGTCCCTCTGACTCAGGAGTGTGACAGGAACGACAACGAGCAGAAAGAGGAAATGCATTCCTCTCCTCTGAGCTGGTTTCCTGTCTCTGGGATGCGTGGTGTGATGGACGCAGCTATTCGCACTGCAGACCGACAGGAAATGGGACAGGAAATGACTTAGGTAAGATGGCCAGGACGGGGCAGTGTGTGTGTGTGTGTGTGTGTGTGTGTGTGTGTGTGTGTGTGTGTGTGTGTGTGTGTGTGTGTGTGTGTGTGTGTGTGCGTGCGTGCGTGCGTGCGTGCGTGCGTGCGTGCGTGTGTGTGTGTGTGTGTAGGTGGTGGATGCCATGCCTGGGCCCTGACTCAGAACAATATGCCTCTATATTACACAACACATCACCACCTGGCCTGTCCTGGCCTCCACGCTCTGGCTAGCAGGCTGCAGATAAGGGAAAACATACAGATCTGCCTCTGTACATTCCAGACCGGGGTCACCATGGGCGAGTGTGGGCAGGCCAGCCAGCCTGAGAGGGATTCAGAAGGGGGCAGACAGTGAGGAGGAGGTTGGATGAAGCACTCTGATTCTACACAGTCGCCATCTTGCATGTCCAGATACGAATATTCTGACGGAAAGAATTGACCCATGGATAACAAAGATTCCTCCTATCTCCCTTTCTCTCCCTCTTTCCCCCTCTCTTTCCTTCACTCCCTCACCCATCCCGAGTGCCATCAAAAGTATCTGTGAGGCAGGGTTTTTTCATGCACGAAAGCGCTCCAAAACAAAATGAAGAACGCAGATTAACAAAGCCGCTTAAAAAGTTCTACCACTTGCGCTCAGCATTCTAAGGGCTCACCTCCAAAGAGAGAGATAAGGATGAGATGGAGGGAGGGGGCAGGGGTGAGTGAGGAAGGGAGGGGGTATGGCGAGGGAGGGAGGGGGTAGTGGTGAGGGAGGGAGGGGGCAGGGGTGAGGGAGGAAGGGAGGGGGTATGGCGAGGGAGGGAGGGGGTAGGGGTGAGGGAGGAAGGGAGGGGGTATGGCGAGGGAGGGAGGCTGGCCCCTGCCATCTCTGTTTGGTGTGATAACCGCACGGCGTGCACACGAGGACGGTCCAACTTCATTTCACAGCACCATGTTAGACATCCCAGTTAATTGCGGCGGCTAACTTAAGTGCTGCGTTAAATGGCTTTTTGGGGCCGACTGACTCTGTCCCTGTACCCGTTATAATTATCTTTCAGCAAGGTGCAGGGTGATTACACAGGCAGAGTACAGCTGCACTTTATCAGGCTGATGACAACAGAACAGAACTCTCTCCTGACCTTTTCCTCACACTGTTTATCCCCCTCTCTCTCTATCCCAGAGAGAAAGAGGGATGCTGGCTTTTATAATCCTCTACCTCAGACAGTTTCCTACCTGCCATTCACTAAGACATATCTCAGATATTTTCGCAGATATTTCTCTACCCTTCTACCTGGGCATGTGTAAATGTTCTGCTCCGATAGGGAATCACTCTACGTTTCTTCTACCTCTTTGACAGTGATCTAGGTCTCTGAGTCTCATAGGGTTGCATGAAGTGTGGGTATGAAGCAAAAAGTGTGATTCAACCAAAGAGAAACAGATGTTTTTGAGAGAGAGAAGAGAGGAGTGGTCATGTGCGAAAAGCACGGGTGACACTGGGTTCTATTTCCACTTTCTAAATAACAGGGTTGCTACAGCGATCGAAAGGACAACCATGGGTTAGTTACGGGTTAGTTATGGGTTAGTTATGTTATGGCACAACAGCTTCACTCAGGACAGCAGCATAACATATCCAGGAGAAATACACTACATGACCAAAAGTATGTGGACACCTGCTCATCTGAGATCTCATTCCAAAATCATGGGCATTATTATGGAGTTGGTTCCCCTTTGCTGCTATAACAGCCTCCAATCTTCTGGGAAGGCTTTCCACTAGATGTTGCTTCCATTCAGCTACAAGACCATTCGTGAGGTCGGGCTCTGATGTTGGGCGATTAGGCCTGGCTTGCAGTCGGCGTTCCAATTCCAATTTATTTAATACATTTTACAATAAAGCTTTAACGTAACAAAATGTGGGAAAAGTCAAGGGGTCTGAATACTTTCCGAAGGCAATGTATAGTGTATGTCAGGTCACACAGTAGTGAAGTTGGACTGAAAACAGAAGCATTATTGGTCTGTCTGTCTGTCTGTCTGTCTGTCTGTCTGTCTGTCTGTCTGCCTGCCTGCCTGCCTGCCTGCCTGTCAGTCTGTCTGTCTGTCTGTCTGCCTGCCTGTCCGTCTGCCTGCCTGCCTGTCCGTCTGTCCGTCTGTCCACCCGCCCGTCCGTCCGTCCGTCTGTCTGTCTGTCTGTCCAACTGACCAAGGTGGTTCAACCACTGACTGAGACGGAGACGGAGACACAGTAACAGTAACGTCTCAATGTGTGCGTTCTGCCCTCTCCTCTGTCTGTCAGGGTCTCAGACCGTCTCATTTGTCACAGCAACAAACAAACTCAGGGCCACACCAGGATATGGCCATGCACACTCACACTCAGACACTGGCTGGGGGTGGGGCGGTGCAGACGGGCAAGACTCTATTATGGAATGAAATACAAAAGCTCCCCTGTACCGTGTCCCAACTACAAATAAAGAGATTACTGATACACACGCACAGCGATGACTCATCTGTCACACACACACACACACACACACACACACACACACACACACACACACACACACACACACACACACACACACACACACACACACACACACACACACACACACACACACACACACACACACACACACACACACACACACACACACACACACACACACACACTTTAACCACATGTTAATAAATATATAACAATAAATGTCTACCCTTCAGTCACATATTCAATGTCTTTTTCTCTCACTCTCTGTCTCGCTGTCTCTCACTCTCTCTTCCACACACACACACACACACACACACACACACACACACACACACACACACACACACACACACACACACACACACACACACACACACACACACACACACACACACACACACACACACACACACACACACACACACACACACACACACTTTAACCACATATTAATAAATGCATAACAATAAATGTCTACCCTTCAGTCACATATTCAATGTCTTTTTCTCTCACTCTCTGTCTCGCTGTCTCTCACTCTCTCTTCCACACACACACACACACACACACACACACACACACACACACACACACACACACACACACACTCACACTCACACTCACACTCACACTCACACTCACACTCACACTCACACTCACACTCACACTCACACACACACACACACACACACACACATACACACACACACAAAGACATGTGCTCCACCTTATGCATTCTCACATCATAACAATGATCTCATCCCTCCCCCTCTCTCCCTTCCCATTCCTCCTCTTCAAAAGCTGGCCCAGAGAGAGTGAGGTCACCTGAAAAACAAGTGGAGCAGGGGGGGGGGGGGGGGGGGGGGGGGGCTGGAATCAGCAGGGGGGTTGTCCCCCATCCAACCCCTCCTCCTAACTCCCATAATACCCCTTTCTACCCCACACCCCTTCCCTTCTCTCCCTACCTACCTCCCTCCCACTCAAGCTTTTACAGCTCTTCCAGTGAAGGCACTTTGAACCCAATTACCTTCTCCAGACATACTGTAAATACAACAGACAGCAGCACAATCACCTACAACAGACAGCAGCACAATCACCTACAACAGACAGCAGCACAATCACCCCTAACAGCCTAACAGTCTAACAGTCTAACAGCCTAACAGCCTAACAGTCTAACAGTCTAACAGCCTAACAGCCTAACAGTCTAACAGTCTAACAGTCTAACAGTCTGACAGTCTAACAGTCTAACAGTCTAACAGTCTAACAGTCTAACAGCCTAACAGCCTAACAGCCTAACAGCCTAACAGTCTAACAGTCTAACAGTCTAACAGTCTAACAGTCTAACAGTCTAACAGCCTAACAGTCTAACAGTCTAACAGTCTAACAGCCTAACAGTCTAACAGCCTAACAGCCTAACAGCTTAAAGATTCAAATCTTTTGTGAAGCATCACAGCACAGTTGAAAAATATATGGCAAATAAAAATACGAAATGGATGATGTTGGAAGATAGATGGGAAAGGTTGAGTGGAGCTGAAGGGTGGGACTAATAACAAGATAAACAATGTAGGGCATACGGATCTGTGAAATGTGTATAGGTGCGGAGCTATTGTGAAATAGCACAGTTACAAGTGGAAATCAAACTGGATGGACAACAGAAATAGAGGAAGGACTAATAACAAACAAGAGAGAACTATTATAAAGTAGACTGTGTCTGTAAAATGTGTATAAGATGTATAAATTGAAGGTAAAAACAGAAATGTTTATCAGTTTACTCCAATTGGGGGATCGGTGGTAGGGTTTGCGGGGAATAATAATAAAGGTATACTCTTTAAAAAAAGTATGTATGTCTATGTAGGTATGTGTATGTATATATGTGTATATGTATGCATACGTGAATGGATATATATATTTACCCCAAAAAATATGGGGGATTGGAAATGATGCAGACAATTACATTGGAAGCAACATTCTTTCCGCAATATTAAGCTGATCCAACCCCCCTAAAAAAAATAATAATAAAAAAAAAAAAAACAGTCTAACAGCCTAACAGTCTGACAGTCTAACAGTCTAACAGTCTAACAGCTTAACAGTCTAACAGTCTAACAGTCTAACAGCTTAACAGTCTAACAGTCTAACAGTCTAACAGCTTAAGAGTCTAACAGCCTAACAGTCTAACAGTCTAACAGCTTAACAGTCTAACAGCCTAACAGCCTAACAGCTTAACAGTCTAACAGCCTAACAGCCTAACAGTCTAACAGCTTAACAGTCTAACAGCTTAACAGTCTAACAGCTTAACAGTCTAACAGCTTAACAGTCTAACAGCTTAACAGTCTAACAGTCTAACAGTCTAACAGCTTAACAGTCTAACAGTCTAACAGTCTAACAGTCTGACAGTCTAACAGTCTAACAGTCTGACAGTCTAACAGCCTAACAGTCTAACAGTCTAACAGCCTAACAGCCTAACAGTCTAACAGTCTAACAGTCTAACAGCTTAACAGTCTAACAGCCTAACAGTCTAACAGTCTAACAGCCTAACAGTCTAACAGCCTAACAGCCTAACAGTCTAACAGCCTAACAGTCTAACAGCCTAACAGTATAACAGCCTAACAGTCTAACAGCCTAACAGTCTAACAGTCTAACAGCTTAACAGTCTAACAGTCTGACAGTCTAACAGTCTAACAGCCTAACAGTCTAACAGTCTAACAGTCTAACAGCTTAACAGTCTAACAGCTTAACAGTCTAACAGTCTAACAGCCTAACAGTCTAACAGCCTAACAGTCTAACAGCTTAACAGTCTAACAGCCTAACAGTCTAACAGCGTAACAGCGTAACAGTCTGACAGTCTAACAGTCTAACAGCCTGACAGTCTGACAGTCTAACAGTCTAACAGCCTAACAGTCTAACAGCCTAACAGCCTAACAGCTTAACAGCCTAACAGCCTAACAGTCTAACAGCCTAACAGCGTAACAGCGTAACAGTCTAACAGTCTGACAGTCTAACAGCCTAACAGCCTAACAGTCTAACAGCCTAACAGCCTAACAGTCTAACAGTCTAACAGTCTAACAGCCTAACAGTCTAACAGCCTAACAGCCTAACAGTCTAACAGTCTAACAGTCTAACAGTCTGACAGTCTAACAGCCTAACAGCCTAACAGCCTAACAGTCTAACAGTCTAACAGCCTAACAGTCTAACAGCCTAACAGTCTAACAGTCTAACAGCCTAACAGTCTAACAGTCTAACAGCCTAACAGCCTAACAGTCTAACAGTCTAACAGTCTAACAGCCTAACAGCCTAACAGTCTAACAGTCTAACAGCCTAACAGTCTAACAGTCTAACAGTCTAACAGTCTAACAGTCTAACAGCCTAACAGTCTAACAGTCTAACAGTCTAACAGCCTAACAGTCTAACAGTCTAACAGTCTAACAGCCTAACAGTCTAACAGCCTAACAGCCTAACAGTCTAACAGTCTAACAGTCTAACAGTCTAACAGTCTAACAGCCTAACAGCCTAACAGTCTAACAGTCTGACAGTCTGACAGTCTAACAGCCTAACAGCCTAACAGTCTAACAGTCTAACAGTCTAACAGTCTAACAGCCGCCTAACAGTCTAACAGTCTAACAGTCTAACAGCCTAACAGTCTAACAGCCTAACAGCCTAACAGCCTAACAGTCTAACAGCCTAACAGTCTAACAGTCTAACAGTCTGACAGTCTAACAGCCTAACAGCCTAACAGCCTAACAGCCTAACAGTCTAACAGTCTAACAGCCTAACAGCCTAACAGTCTAACAGTCTAACAGTCTAACAGCCTAACAGTCTAACAGCCTAACAGTCTAACAGCCTAACAGCCTAACAGTCTAACAGTCTAACAGCCTAACAGCCTAACAGTCTAACAGTCTAACAGCCTAACAGTCTAACAGCCTAACAGCCTAACAGCCTAACAGTCTAACAGTCTAACAGTCTAACAGCCTAACAGCCTAACAGTCTAACAGTCTAACAGCCTAACAGTCTAACAGTCTAACAGTCTAACAGTCTAACAGTCTAACAGCCTAACAGTCTAACAGTCTAACAGTCTATCAGTCTAACAGCCTAACAGTCTAACAGCCTAACAGTCTAACAGTCTAACAGCCTAACAGCCTAACAGTCTAACAGTCTGACAGTCTAACAGTCTAACAGCCTAACAGTCTAACAGTCTAACAGCCTAACAGCCTAACAGCCTAACAGTCTAACAGCCTAACAGCCTAACAGTCTAACAGCCTAACAGCCTAACAGTCTAAAAGCCTAACAGTCTAACAGTCTAACAGCCTAACAGCCTGACAGTCTGACAGTCTGACAGTCTAACAGCCTAACAGCCTAACAGTCTAACAGTCTAACAGTCTAACAGTCTAACAGTCTAACAGTCTAACAGCCTAACAGTCTAACAGTCTAACAGCCTAACAGCCTAACAGCCTAACAGCCTAACAGTCTGACAGTCTGACAGTCTAACAGCCTAACAGCCTAACAGCCTAACAGTCTAACAGCCTAACAGCCTAACAGTCTAACAGTCTAACAGTCTAACAGCCTAACAGCCTAACAGTCTAACAGCCTAACAGCCTAACAGTCTAACAGCCTAACAGCCTAACAGCCTAACAGTCTAACAGTCTAACAGCCTAACAGTCTAACAGTCTAACAGCCTAACAGCCTAACAGTCTAACAGTCTAACAGTCTAACAGCCTAACAGCCTAACAGCCTAACAGCCTAACAGTCTAACAGCCTAACAGCCTAACAGTCTAACAGTCTAACAGTCTAACAGCCTAACAGTCTAACAGTCTAACAGTCTAACAGTCTAACAGCCTATCAGTCTAACAGCCTAACAGTCTAACAGTCTAACAGCCTAACAGTCTAACAGTCTAACAGCCTGACAGCCTGACAGCCTGACAGCCTAACAGCCTAACAGCCTAACAGTCTAACAGCCTAACAGCCTAACAGCCTAACAGTCTAACAGCCTAACAGTCTAACAGTCTAACAGCCTAACAGTCTAACAGCCTAACAGTCTAACAGTCTAACAGCCTAACAGTCTAACAGTCTAACAGCCTAACAGCCTAACAGTCTAACAGTCTAACAGTCTAACAGCCTAACAGCCTAACAGTCTAACAGTCTAACAGCCTAACAGTCTAACAGTCTAACAGTCTAACAGTCTAACAGTCTAACAGCCTAACAGTCTAACAGTCTAACAGTCTAACAGCCTAACAGTCTAACAGTCTAACAGTCTAACAGCCTAACAGTCTAACAGCCTAACAGCCTAACAGTCTAACAGTCTAACAGTCTAACAGTCTAACAGTCTAACAGCCTAACAGCCTAACAGTCTAACAGTCTGACAGTCTGACAGTCTAACAGCCTAACAGCCTAACAGTCTAACAGTCTAACAGTCTAACAGTCTAACAGCCGCCTAACAGTCTAACAGTCTAACAGTCTAACAGCCTAACAGTCTAACAGCCTAACAGCCTAACAGCCTAACAGTCTAACAGCCTAACAGTCTAACAGTCTAACAGTCTGACAGTCTAACAGCCTAACAGCCTAACAGCCTAACAGCCTAACAGTCTAACAGTCTAACAGCCTAACAGCCTAACAGTCTAACAGTCTAACAGTCTAACAGCCTAACAGTCTAACAGCCTAACAGTCTAACAGCCTAACAGCCTAACAGTCTAACAGTCTAACAGCCTAACAGCCTAACAGTCTAACAGTCTAACAGCCTAACAGTCTAACAGCCTAACAGCCTAACAGCCTAACAGTCTAACAGTCTAACAGTCTAACAGCCTAACAGCCTAACAGTCTAACAGTCTAACAGTCTAACAGTCTAACAGCCTAACAGTCTAACAGTCTAACAGTCTAACAGTCTAACAGCCTAACAGTCTAACAGTCTATCAGTCTAACAGCCTAACAGTCTAACAGCCTAACAGTCTAACAGTCTAACAGCCTAACAGCCTAACAGTCTAACAGTCTGACAGTCTAACAGTCTAACAGCCTAACAGTCTAACAGTCTAACAGCCTAACAGCCTAACAGCCTAACAGTCTAACAGCCTAACAGCCTAACAGTCTAACAGCCTAACAGCCTAACAGTCTAAAAGCCTAACAGTCTAACAGTCTAACAGCCTAACAGCCTGACAGTCTGACAGTCTGACAGTCTAACAGCCTAACAGCCTAACAGTCTAACAGTCTAACAGTCTAACAGTCTAACAGTCTAACAGTCTAACAGTCTAACAGCCTAACAGCCTAACAGCCTAACAGCCTGACAGTCTGACAGTCTGACAGTCTGACAGTCTAACAGCCTAACAGCCTAACAGTCTAACAGTCTAACAGCCTGACAGCCTGACAGCCTGACAGCCTGACAGCCTGACAGCCTAACAGTCTAACAGTCTAACAGCCTAACAGCCTAACAGTCTGACAGTCTGACAGTCTGACAGTCTGACAGTCTAACAGCCTAACAGCCTAACAGCCTAACAGTCTAACAGCCTAACAGCCTAACAGCCTAACAGCCTAACAGTCTAACAGTCTAACAGCCTAACAGCCTAACAGTCTAACAGTCTAACAGCCTAACAGCCTAACAGTCTAACAGTCTAACAGCCTAACAGCCTAACAGCCTAACAGTCTAACAGTC
>NC_074683.1:40496370-40523870 GCF_029448725.1 Salvelinus fontinalis
CTCTCCTATCTGACAACTCTCCTATCTGACAACTCTCCTATCTGACAACTCTTCTGTCTGACAACTCTTCTGTCTGACAACTCTCCTATCTGACAACTCTCCTATCTGACAACTCTTTTGTCTGACAACTCTCCTATCTGACAACTCTCCTATCTGACAACTCTCCTATCTGACAACTCTTTTGTCTGACAACTCTCCTATCTGACAACTCTCCTATCTGACAACTCTCCTATCTGACAACTCTTTTGTCTGACAACTCTCCTATCTGACAACTCTCCTGTCTGACAACTCTTCTGTCTGACAACTCTCCTATCTGACAACTCTTCTATCTGACAACTCTCCTATCTGACAACTCTCCTATCTGACAACTCTCCTATCTGACAACTCTCCTATCTGACAACTCTTCTGTCTGACAACTCTTCTGTCTGACAACTCTCCTATCTGACAACTCTCCTATCTGACAACTCTTCTGTCTGACAACTCTCCTATCTGACAACTCTTCTGTCTGACAACTCTCCTATCCGACAACTCTCCTATCTGACAACTCTTCTGTCTGACAACTCTCCTATCTGACAACTCTCCTATCCGACAACTCTTCTGTCTGACAACTCTCCTATCTGACAACTCTTCTGTCCGACAACTCTCCTATCTGACAACTCTTCTGTCTGACAACTTTCCTATCCGACAACTCACTCCAACTCCCCCCTCATACCCTGTCGCTGACGCCACCAATGCCTACTTCTTCTCTTCCATAGCTACCACAACATCTACTCTCCCCTGACTGGCTAACTGAATGGCTTCCTAAGTCTTTGGCTCTGTTCTAATACTTTGAAAAGGCCTCCTTCTATCCTTTCCTTCCTTCAGAGTTACTACTGATCTGACTTGACAGAAATGAGTGGTGCAGGCTAAGCATAGTAGTGGAATCCTTGTGTTCACCTACACAACCATGGTAGATCAGTGATTACTTCAAGGAAAGGAGAAGGGAAGGATGAATGGTCAAACAGTATTCCTATATGAAATATTCCAACAAGGATCTGATTATCAAAGGAAATGGTGCAGGTGGAAAAATTCACAAGAACTCAGCCAGGAACATGAAGAAAACATCACACTTCTCACATGATTCCTCATCAAGACAACATCACACTTCTCACATGATTCCTCATCAAGAAAACATCACACTTCTCACATGATTCCTCATCAAGACAACATCACACTTCTCACATGATTCCTCATCAAGAAAACATCACACTTCTCACATGATTCCTCATCAAGACAACATCACACTTCTCACATGATTCCTCATCAAGAAAACATCACACTTCTCACATGATTCCTCATCAAGACAACGTCACACTTCTCACATGATTCCTTATCAAGAGGTGACATGATGGAAAAAAGAGCATTATATTGAAAAACAACTCTCTCTCTCCTCCTCTCACTCTCTTTATCCCTCTCTATCCTCCTCTCTCTCTCTCTCTCTCCTCCTCTAAATCTCTTTCTCCCTCTCTCTCCTCCTCTCACTCTCTTTCCCTCTCTCTCCTCCTCTCACTCTCTTTCTCCCTCTCTCTCCTCCTCTCACTATATTTCCCTCTCTCTCCTCCTCTCACTATCTTTCTCCCTCTCTCTCTTCCTCTCTCTCTCTTTCTCTCTCCTCCTCTCACTCTCTTTCTCTCTCTCTCCTCCTCTCACTCTCTTTCTCTCTCTCTCTCCTCCTCTCACTCTATTTCTCTCTCTCTCTCGCTCTCTCTCTCTCTCTCTCTCCCTCCCAACAATCTCGTCTCTGACAAAGGAAAATTCCTTCCCTGCGTCTCGACAAGTACAGGACATATTCCCAAGGTTGTCCCACTCTACATGTGACCCATTTAATGGGCTGGCTGCTCCTCTCCTCACTCGCAGACCATGTGGGATCCACTCACATACAGGCCATACACACACACACACACACACACACACACACACACACACACACACACACAGACACACACACAGACAGACAGACAGACAGACAGACAGACAGACAGACAGACAGACAGACAGACAGACAGACAGGCACTATTAGTTATTAGTCTCAGGTAAAGGTGGTTCATGCCTACAGCTAATTAGAACAGGCCTGGATCTCACAGTAGAGTGAGTGAGAGAGAGAGAGAGATAGGAGAGAGATATGAGAGAGAGCGATAGGAGCTAGACAGAGAGAGATGGCGAGAGAGAGAGAGAGATAGGAGATAGAGAGATGTGGGAGAAGGAGAGAGAGAAAGGAGAGAAAAGACAGGAGACAGCAGCACAGTGCCACACTAGAGCCAAGTCTATATATGAGGTACAGTATGCCACCTGCCGAATAAACAATGCCAACAGGATGCCAGGCTTAAAATAAAGCCCCTAAAACAACCTGGTGCTCCCTGATGACTCGACGACCGTTGCCAGGGTGCCGTAACCACAGCAACTGTAAAAGCAGCAGCGTACAGGGGGTTGATGAATGAGAGGGTAAGCTGGCGCCATGCCAGGTGGCGAGGGAGGGGGAGGTGGGGAGGGGGAATGGGGGGAGAATCCCTGTGGTAAACAAGGGCTGGGTTTCCTGAAACGAGGTGAGAGGAGGGGGGTCAGTGGGTATCACAGGAAACACTGTGGATACATACCCTCAAAGCCACTCTCACAACATTGTGAGCCCCCCAGCACACACACTTCCTGTAGCTCTGTCAACATCCTCTACTCTACAGATGATGTAATGCAGACACACATTAGAACTCATGCACCAATGAGCACACACGGACACAAAAGCTCATGCATGTTCACATAGACACATTACTCTGCAGACAATGTCATATGCATCTCCAGTTCATCCTTGAGACTCATCTTCCTAGTGAGTTAACAGCAGTGGGAAATGTCACTGGAACAGCTCTGTATTCCCCTCGCTGCAGTAAGCCGTGCCAAAATGAAAAACCAGGAGTTTCACAAAAAGCACCAGTCCCTTTACTGCCTGCCAGAGGGGCATCTGCCTCCTTTTTTCTGGATAAAGCAGCTAAACTCGGGCACAGGGCTGTGAGGGAAAACTGTGCTTTACTTAGAGTACAGGAGAGAGAGAGAGAGAGAGAGAGAGAGAGAGAGAGAGAGAGAGAGAGAGAGAGAGAGAGAGAGTGAGAGTGAGAGTGAGAGTGAGAGTGAGAGTGAGAGTGAGAGTGAGAGTGAGAGAGAGAGAGAGAGAGAGAGAGAGAGAGAGAGAAATTGATGGAAAGTGGTGTTGGGGGAAAAACATACGACATTATAAAATCCACACATATTTCTTTCCACAGGGCCGTGGGGTGAGACAGGGATGCAGCTATAGCCCCACCTTCTTCAACATATACATCAATGAATTGGCGAGGGCACTAGAACAGTCTGCAGCACCTGGCCTCACTCTACTAGAATCTGAAGTCAAATGTTTACTGTTTGCTGATGATCTGGTGCTTCTGTCCCCAACCAAGGAGGGCCTACAGCAGCACCTAGATCTTCTGCACAGATTCTGTCAGACCTGGGAACTGACAGTAAATCTCCAAAAAGGTCCAGTCGCCAGGACCACAAATACAAATTCCATCTAGACACTGTTGCCCTAAAGCACACAAACTATACATACCTTGGCCTAAACATCAGCGCCACAGGTAACTTCAACAAAGCTGTGAACAAGCTGAGAGACAAGGGTATTCTATGCCATAAAAAGGAACATAAAATTTGACATATCAATTAGGATCTGGCAAAAAATACTTGAATCAGTTAAAAAACCCATTGGAAAAGGGGGATACTTAGTCAGTTGTACAACTGAAATGTGTCTTCTGCATTCAACCCAACTGAGTCAGAGAGGTGCGGGGGGCTGCCATAACCGCCATCCACGGAACAGCGGTTCAACTGCCTTGCTCAGGGGCAGAACAACTCAATTTTCATTTCTCAGCTCAGGGATTTGATCCAGCAACCTTTCGGTTACTGGCCCAACACTCTACGCACTAGCTTACCTGCCCTTTATGCTTGTGAGATCTGGGGTCGGCTCACCAACCAACAACTCATTAAATGGGACAAACACCAAATTGAGACTCTGCATGCAGAATTCTGCAAAAATATCCTCTATGTAAAACGTAAATCACCAAATAATGCATGCAGAGCAGAATTAGGCTGATACCCGCTAATTATCAAAATCCAGAAAAGAGACGTTAAATTATTCAACCACCTAAAAGGAAGCGATTCCCAAATCTTCTATAAGAAGGGAGAGAGAGCAGTACGGCCATCACCTATAGAGAAATGGGGCTCCCGAGTGGCGCAGCTGTCTAAGTCACTGCATCTCAGTGCTAGAGGCGTCACTACAGACACACTGGTTTGATTCCAGGCTGTATCACAACAGGTTGGGATTGGGAGTCCCATAGGGCGGCGCACAATTGGCCCAGCGTTGTCCGGGTTTGGCCGGTGTAGGCCGTCATTGTAAATAAGAAACTGTTCTTAACTGACTTGCCTAGTTAAATAAAGGTTACATGAAAAAAAGAGTCCCCTAAGCAAGCTGGTCCTGGGGCTCTGTTCACAAACACAAACACACCCCACAGAGCCCCAGAACCTCAACACAATTAGACCCAACCAAATCATGAGAAACAAAAAGATAATTACTTGACACATTGGAAAGAATTAACAAAAAACTGAGCAAACTAGAACGCTATTTGGCCCAAATAGAAATTACATAGTGGCAGAATACCTGACCACTGTGACTGACCCAAAATGAAGGAAATCTTTGATGTACAGACTCAGTGAGCATAGCCTTGCTATTGAGAAAGGCCGCCGTAGACAGACCTGGCTCTCGAGAAGACAGGCTATGTGCACACTGCCCACAAAATGAGGTGGAAACTAAGCTGCACTTCCTAACCTCCTGCCAAATGTATGACCATATTAGAGACACATATTTCCCTCAGATTACACAGACCCACAAAGAATTCGAAAACAAATCTAATTTTGATAAACTCCCATATCTATCGGGTGAAATACCACAGTGTGACATCACAGCAGCAAGATTTGTGACCTGTTGCCACAAGAAAAAGGCAACCAGTGAAGAACAAACACCATAAAAAATCCTACCTATATTTATGCTTATTTATTTTCCCTTTTGTACTTTTAACTATTTTCATTTTCATCATTACAACACCGTATATAGACATAATATGACATTTGAAATGTCTTTATTCTTTTGGAACTTTCGGGGTTGTAATGTACATTTTTTACTGTTTATTTCACTTTTGTTTATTATCTATTTCACTTGCTTTGGCAATGTAAACATATGTTTCCCATGCCAATAAAGACATTTGAATTGAATTGAGAGAAATAAGAGAGAGAGAGAGAGAGTGAGAGAGAGAGCGAGCGAGAGCGAGAATGGGAGGGAGAGGGAGAGAGAGAGTGGGACGGAGAGGGAGAGAGAGAGAGAGTGGGAGAGAGAGAGAGAGAGAGTGGGAGGGAGAGGGAGAGAGTGGGAGGGAGAGAGAGAGAGTGGGAGGGAGAGGGAGAGGGAGAAAGGGAGGGATAGGGACAGAGAGAGAGAGTGGGAGGGAGAGGGAGAGGGAGAGAGGGAGGGATAGGGAGAGAGTGACAGAGTGCGAGGGAGAGGGAGAGAGAGAGAGAGAGAGAGAGGGGGACAGAGAGGAAGCGGTCAGCCAGAAATAAACCAGGCTCTACCACAATGGGACTCTGGAGCTCAGCCAGGTCACGAGGTCATCAGAGGATATACACGTACTGCTCTTTTCCTCTACCACACTCTGGACACATATTCTCTGCATTTTTTTTTCTCAACTGAGACATACAGTACACACACATTAAAACAAACACATAAATGCAAAAGTTACTATTTTTTGTTATTTAAATAGATAGCAAAATCATGTTAGCAATTAACACATCTTAACTGCAGCATGTGTCTTTCCCAACCAAATCAAAATACCTCTCCTTTGGACAATGATGGGATGTCAGCCAGCAATTATTTTAAGCTATATGGAATTGTTTTAAGAAGGTCAAACCAAGTATCATTTTGCTATTTGATTAAACGTTTTATGACCCCTTGAAGTATAAGTGTCTGTCCAATATCTGAGAGATACAAGAAATATGTTTGTTTACTTGCATGTAATCCCTTATTTTTAACACTAAACAGTCTCTTTATACAGTCCATAAATGTTTTGAATTAGTACCGGGGGACCTTAAGACGAGTCTTGTGAGGCCTAGAAAAAAACAACAACATGTACTGTAGGTGTTCGTAATAGTTTGCAGACCAAAACACTCGGACACGACAGACGATTTTGTGAGACCGATATTCTGGATGTCTCATGGTCTGACAGACAACGCTCTAGCTCTGTGACCTTTCACCCCAGATGTCTCATGGTCTGACAGACAACGCTCTAGCTCTGTGACCTTTCACCCCAGATGTCTCATGGTCTGACAGACAACGCTCTAGCTCTGTGACCTTTCACCCCAGATGTCTCATGGTCTGACAGACAACGCTCTAGCTCTGTGACCTTTCACCCCAGATGTCTCATGGTCTGACAGACAACGCTCTAGCTCTGTGACCTTTCACCCCAGATGTCTCATGGTCTGACAGACAACGCTCTAGCTCTGTGACCTTTCACCCCAGATGTCTCATGGTCTGACAGACAACGCTCTAGCTCTGTGACCTTTCACCCCAGATGTCTCATGGTCTGACAGACAACGCTCTAGCTCTGTGACCTTTCACCCCAGAAGTCTCATGGTCTGACAGACAACGCTCTAGCTCTGTGACCTTTCACCCCAGATGTCTCATGGTCTGACAGACAACGCTCTAGCTCTGTGACCTTTCACCCCAGATGTCTCATGGTCTGACAGACAACGCTCTAGCTCTGTGACCTTTCACCCCAGATGTCTCATGGTCTGACAGACAACGCTCTAGCTCTGTGACCTTTCACCCCAGATGTCTCATGGTCTGACAGACAACGCTCTAGCTCTGTGACCTTTCACCCCAGATGTCTCATGGTCTGACAGACAACGCTCTAGCTCTGTGACCTTTCACCCCAGATGTCTCATGGTCTGACAAACACCGCTCTAGCTCTGTGACCTTTCACCCCAGATGTCTCATGGTCTGACAGACAACGCTCTAGCTCTGTGACCTTTCACCCCAGATGTCTCATGGTCTGACAAACACCGCTCTAGCTCTGTGACCTTTCACCCCAGATGTCTCATGGTCTGACAAACACCGCTCTAGCTCTGTGACCTTTCACCCCAGATGTCTCATGGTCTGACAGACAACGCTCTAGCTCTGTGACCTTTCACCCCAGAAGTCTCATGGTCTGACAGACAACGCTCTAGCTCTGTGACCTTTCACCCTAGATGTCTCATGGTCTGACAGACAACGCTCTAGCTCTGTGACCTTTCACCCCAGATGTCTCATGGTCTGACAGACAACGCTCTAGCTCTGTGACCTTTCACCCCAGATGTCTCATGGTCTGACAGACACCGCTCTAGCTCTGTGATCTTTCACCCCAGATGTCTCATGGTCTGACAGACAACGCTCTAGCTCTGTGACCTTTCACCCCAGATGTCTGATGGTCTGACAGACACCGCTCTAGCTCTGTGACCTTTCACCCCAGATGTCTCATGGTCTGACAGACAACGCTCTAGCTCTGTGACCTTTCACCCCAGATGTCTGATGGTCTGACAGACACCGCTCTAGCTCTGTGACCTTTCACCCCAGATGTCTCATGGTCTGACAGACAACGCTCTAGCTCTGTGACCTTTCACCCCAGATGTCTCATGGTCTGACAGACACCGCTCTAGCTCTGTGACCTTTCACTGCAGATGTCTCATGGTCTGACAAACACCGCTCTAGCTCTGTGACCTTTCACCGCAGATGTCTCATGGTCTGACAGACACCGCTCTAGCTCTGTGACCTTTCACCCCAGATGTCTGATGGTCTGACAGACACCGCTCTAGCTCTGTGACCTTTCACCCCAGATGTCTCATGGTCTGACAGACAACGCTCTAGCTCTGTGACCTTTCACCCCAGATGTCTCATGGTCTGACAGACACCGCTCTAGCTCTGTGACCTTTCACCGCAGATGTCTCATGGTCTGACAAACACCGCTCTAGCTCTGTGACCTTTCACCGCAGATGTCTCATGGTCTGACAGACACCGCTCTAGCTCTGTGACCTTTCACCCCAGATGTCTCATGGTCTGACAGACAACGCTCTAGCTCTGTGACCTTTCACCGCAGATGTCTCATGGTCTGACAAACACCGCTCTAGCTCTGTGACCTTTCACCGCAGATGTCTCATGTTCTGACAGACACCGCTCTAGCTCTGTGACCTTTCACCCCAGATGTCTCATGGTCTGACAGACAACGCTCTAGCTCTGTGACCTTTCACCCCAGATGTCTCATGGTCTGACAGACAACGCTCTAGCTCTGTGACCTTTCACCCCAGATGTCTCATGGTTTGACAAACACCGCTCTAGCTCTGTGACCTTTCACCCCAGATGTCTCATGGTCTGACAAACACCGCTCTAGCTCTGTGACCTTTCATCGCAGATGCGGAAGTGCAACATAGGCGTATGTGGTGGATTGAGACACATCCAATGCAAAATATATATATTTGAGTGTTTTTTGTGTTATGCTAATTTGATTGTTGCGTTGCGTGGACATTGACCTTAGGGGATTAACCTCAAACTCATGAGGTAAGTGTGTTACTCCACTACTACCATTCACCTTCTCAGGGTCATAGAGAGGACACAGGCACCTTCTAAATAGACTCTACCTGGGGAAAAGTACCAGCTGTTTGGTTAACCTCTGTGTGAATGCGTGTGTGTGCGTTTTGAGTGTGTGTGTATGTATGTGAGCACATGCGACTGTTGTGTGTGTGTGTGTAAGTGCCTGTGTGCATGCGTGTGTGCGGTGTGTGTGTGTGTGTGCGGGCCCTTTTCATCATCCACCTGATATGAAAACAAACAAATGAGCCCTGCCCGCTCCGCAGCCTAGCAACAGGTGCACCACTACGTCTGTTGTGAGTAATCAGCATTACCCTATCTCACTCTGCACTGACTGGAAAGGCTGTGTGTGTGTGAGTGTGTGTGTGTGTGTGTGTGTGTGTGTGTGTGTGTGTGTGTGTGTGTGTGTGTGTGTGTGTGTGTGTGTGTGTGTGTGTGTGTGTGTGTGTGTGTGTGTGTGTGTGTGTGTGTGTGTGTGTGTGTGTGTGTGTGTGTATGCTGTTGCTACAGAGTGAATAGAGTAGAGGAAAATAGCACAACAACATCGCGGCCTCTCTAGAGTCTAAGGAGTACCTCTTAATGGTGACTGTAATAAAACATCTGCTGTCAACATTGCCTCCCCCAGACCAGTCTGAGGGGAACATCAGTGTGTGTGGAGGCAGATCTACATGGACCTTTCTATTTTCATATTTCCATATGGAAGTTGTCAGGAAAGGAAAATCCAGAAGGTCAATTTCGAGGAGAAAGAAAGAGAGAGTGGGAATTAAAGAAAGAAGGAGAGAAATAAGAGGGAGAGAGAGACAGAGGAAGAGACAGAGGGAGACAGAGACAGAGGCAGAGAGAGACAGAGGGAGAGAGAAGCAGAGACAGAGACAGAGACAGAGGGAGAGACAGAGACAGAGACAGAGACAGAGACAGAGACAAAGAGAGAGAGAGAGAGAGAGAGAGAGAGAGAGAGAGGGGGGGAGAGACAGAGGGAGACAGAGACACAGAGAGAGAGAGAGAGAGACAGAGGAAGAGACAGAGGGAGACGGAGAGAGAGACAGAGAGAGACAGAGGGAGAGAGAGGCAGAGAGAGAGAGAGAAAAAAAGAAAGAGATAGAGAGAGAGAAAGAGAGAGAAAGAGAGAGATAGAGAGCGAGAGAGAGAGAAAGAAAGCGAGAGAGAGATAGAGAGAGCGAGAGAGAAATACAGAAATTGAGAGAGAGAGAGAGAGAGAGGGAGAGAAAGAGAGAGATAGAGAACGCGAAAGAGAGATAGAGAGAGTGAGAGTGAGAGAGAGATAGAGAGAGCGAGAGCGAGAGCGAGAGCGAGAGAGATAGAGATAGAGATAGAGATAGAGATAGAGATAGAGAGCGAGAGAGAGACAGATGGAGAAAAAGAGAGAAATGTAGTGGGAGACCAATGCACCCCTCCTAACCTCAGGAGTTGTTGAATAAAAATGAGACTTCTCGCTCTCTGTCTCTCTCCCTCTCAATTCAATTTTCAATGTAAGGGGCTTTATTGGC
Source organism: Salvelinus fontinalis (assembly GCF_029448725.1). Lineage (NCBI taxonomy): Eukaryota > Metazoa > Chordata > Actinopteri > Salmoniformes > Salmonidae > Salvelinus > Salvelinus fontinalis. The sequence continues at coordinate 40,506,595 of NC_074683.1, forward strand.
ATGTCTATATACAGTGTGGTAATGATGTGTTAATAGTTATAGTACAACATTTAAAATAAATAAACATAAATATGGGTTGTATTTACAATAGTGTTTGTTCTTCACTGGTTGCCATTTTCTTGTGGCAACTGGTCACAAATGTTGATGCTGCACACCCAATGGATATGGGAGTTTATAACAATTGGATTTGTTTTCAAATTATTTGTGGGTCTGTGTGAAAGCTTTCCTTAGGTTTGGGTCAGTCACAGTGGTCAGGTATTCTGCCACTGTGTACTCTCTGTTAATTTTTTTTTTTTTTTTTTATTTTACCGTTATTTTACCAGGTAAGTTGACTGAGAACACATTCTCATTTGCAGCAACGACCTGGGGAGTAGTTACAGGGGAGAGGAGGGGGATGAAGGAGCCAATTGTAAACTGGGGATTATTAGGTGACCATGATGGTTAGAGGGCCAGATTGGGAATTTAGCCAGGACACCGGGGTTAACACCCCTACTCTTACGATAAGTGCCATGGGATCTTTAATGGCCTCAGAGAGTCAGGACACCCGTTTAACGTCCCATCCGAAAGACGGCACCCTACACAGGGCAGTGTCCCCAATCACTGCCCTGGGGCATTGGGATATTTTTTAGACCAGAGGAAAGAGTGCCTCCTACTGGCCCTCCAACACCACTTCCAGCAGCATCTGGTCTCCCATCCAGGGACCGACCAGGACCAACCCTGCTTAGCTTCAGAAGCAAGCCAGCAGTGGTATGCAGGGTGGTATTAAGGGCCAAATAGCATTCTAGTTTGCTCTGTTTTTTTGTGAATTCTTTCCAATGTGTCAAATAATTCTCTTTTTGTTTCTCATGAGTTGGTTGGGTCTGTTTGTGTTGTTGTCCTGGGGCTCTGTGGGGTCTGTTTGTGTTGCTGTCCTGGGGCTCTGTGGGGTCTGTTTGTGTTGTTGTCCTGGGGCTCTGTGGGGTCTGTTTGTGTTGTTGTCCTGGGGCTCTGTGGGGTCTGTTTGTGTTGCTGTCCTGGGGCTCTGTGGGGTCTGTTTGTGTTGTTGTCCTGGGGCTCTGTGGGGTCTGTTTGTGTTGTTGTCCTGGGGCTCTGTGGGGTCTGTTTGTGTTGTTGTCCTGGGGCTCTGTGGGGTCTGTTTGTGTTGTTGTCCTGGGGCTCTGTGGGGTCTGTTTGTGTTGCTGTCCTGGGGCTCTGTGGGGTCTGTTTGTGTTGCTGTCCTGGGGCTCTGTGGGGTCTGTTTGTGTTGTTGTCCTGGGGCTCTGTGGGGTCTGTTTGTGTTGTTGTCCTGGGGCTCTGTGGGGTCTGTTTGTGTTGTTGTCCTGGGGCTCTGTGGGGTCTGTTTGTGTTGTTGTCCTGGGGCTCTGTGGGGTCTGTTTGTGTTGTTGTCCTGGGGCTCTGTGGGGTCTGTTTGTGTTGTTGTCCTGGGGCTCTGTGGGGTCTGTTTGTGTTGTTGTCCTGGGGCTCTGTGGGGTCTGTTTGTGTTGCTGTCCTGGGGCTCTGTGGGGTCTGTTTGTGTTGCTGTCCTGGGGCTCTGTGGGGTCTGTTTGTGTTGCTGTCCTGGGGCTCTGTGGGGTCTGTTTGTGTTGCTGTCCTGGGGCTCTGTGGGGTCTGTTTGTGTTGCTGTCCTGGGGCTCTGTGGGGTCTGTTTGTGTTGCTGTCCTGGGGCTCTGTGGGGTCTGTTTGTGTTGCTGTCCTGGGGCTCTGTGGGGTCTGTTTGTGTTGCTGTCCTGGGGCTCTGTGGGGTCTGTTTGTGTTGTTGTCCTGGGGCTCTGTGGGGTCTGTTTGTGTTGCTGTCCTGGGGCTCTGTGGGGTCTGTTTGTGTTGCTGTCCTGGGGCTCTGTGGGGTCTGTTTGTGTTGCTGTCCTGGGGCTCTGTGGGGTCTGTTTGTGTTGCTGTCCTGGGGCTCTGTGGGGTCTGTTTGTGTTGCTGTCCTGGGGCTCTGTGGGGTCTGTTTGTGTTGCTGTCCTGGGGCTCTGTGGGGTCTGTTTGTGTTGCTGTCCTGGGGCTTTGTGGGGTCTGTTTGTGTTTGTGAACAGAGCCCCAGAACTAGCTTGCTTTGTCTCTCTCTCTCGCTTTCACTCTCTCTCTCAATTCAATTCCATTCAAAGGACTCTCTCCCTTTCTCTCACCCTCTCTTTCTTTGTCTCCTCTCTCTCTCTTCACCATGCAAAAATGCCCTTCAGTTCTTTGGTCTCTCCCAGATCTCCATGACACCTCTGGAGCTCAGCTTAGAGCTGTTTAAAAACAACAACACCATTATCTATAATTATGTTAATGCTGGCCTGCTCTTTTTTCCCACACTGCTCAGGTGTGGAATACAGAGTGGTGGATTCTGTTCCACTACAAACAGCATTCCTGACTGAATGCCCGAAGAGAGGTAGAGAGGAGGTATGACAGAGAGGCAGGAAACCAATGGGTATTCTGGAAATGACAAAATGGGGGCGGTGGTATTGCCTTAACGTTCCTTGGGTGTGTGTGGATTTATGTGTGTGACTTTTCTTTCTGTGCATGTGTCTCTTTCTATGAGGTTGTGTGTTGCTGTGTGTGTGTGTGTGTGGGAGGAAGAGAGAGATAAACAGTGAAGGAAAGTCACACACATAAATTTGTTGGTGTGTGTACGTGTGTGTGTTTGAATGTGTCTGCCAGTGTGAAGGAAGGAAACGTGAGTGTCTCCTCTGTGATTGATAATGAAAGACTTGCTTGGAGGAGCAGGGCTACCTCTTTCTCCGTCCACTGACTGAGGAGACTCTCTCTCTCTCTCTCTCTCTCTCTCTCTCTCTCTCTCTCTCTCTTTCTCTCTCTATCTCTCTCTCTCTCTCTCTCCCTCTCTCTTAACTCCCCTATTATCCCGTCCACTGACTGAGGAGTCTCTCTCTCTCTCTCTCTCTCTCTCTCTCCCTATCTCTCCATCCTTCTCTCTCTCCCTCCCTCTCTCTCCCTCCCTCTCTCTTAACTCTCCTATTATGCCGTCCACTGACTGAGGAGACTCTCTCTCTCTCTCTATCTCTCTCTCTTTCTCTCTCTCTCTCTATCTCCCTCTCTCCCTCTCCCTCTCTCTATCTTAACTCTCCTATTATGCCAGCTAACAGTGGAATTATCCTGCTACTGCATGAACTATACCAGCTCACAGTGAAAGTATCCTGGTATTGCCTAAATTAAACTAGATCATAGTAAATGTTCCCTGCATGAGTTATATCAGCTCACAGTAGAATTATCCTGCTACTGCATGAATTATACCAGCTACAGTGGATTTATCCTGCTACTGTCTGAATTATACCAGCTTACAGTGGATTTATCCTGCTACTGCATGAATTATACCAGCTTACAGTGGATTTATCCTGCTACTGCATGAATTATACCATTTCAAAGTATAATTACCCTTCCTGAATAATACCAGCTCACAGTATAATTATCCTGCTACTGCCTGAATTATACCAGCTCACAGTGAAATGATCATGCTACTGCCTAAATTAAACTAGACCATAGTAAATTTTCCCTGCATGAATTATACCAGCTTACAGTGGATTTATCCTGCTACTGCATGAAATATACCTACTGACAGTGGAATTATCCTGCTACTGTCTGAATTATACCATTTCAAAGTATAATTACCCTTCCTGAATTATACCAGCTCACAGTATAAACGCCCTCTATGAATTATAACTTCTCAAAGTAGAATTATCCTGCTACTGCCTGAATTATACCAGCTCACAGTGTAATTATCCTGCTACTGCCTGCATTATACCAGCTCACAGTATAATTACCCTGCATGAATTAAACCAGCGCACAGTGGAATTATACTGCAACTGCCTGAATTATACCAGCTCACAGTATATTTATCCTGCTACTGCCTGAATTATAACAGCTCACAGTGGAACTGTCCTGCTACTTCCTGAAATATACCAGCTCACAGTGGAAAAATCTTGTTATTGCCTGAACTATTCCAGCTCACAGTGGAATTATCCTGCTTCTGCCTGAACTATTCCAGCTCACAGTACAATTACCCTGCCTGAATTATACCAGCTCACAGTATAATTATCCTGCTACTGCCTGAAATATACCAGCTCACAGTAGAATTATCCTGCTACTGCTTGAAATATACCAGCTCACAGTATAATTATCCTGCTAATGCCTTAAGTATACAAGCTCACAGTATCATTACCCTGCCTGAATTAAACCAGCTCACAGTATAATTACCCTGCATGAATTAAACCAGCGACAGTGGAATTATCCTGCTACTGCCTGAATTATACCAGCTCACAGTGGATTTATCCTGCTACTGCCTGAATTAAACCAGCTCACAGTATAATTACCCTGCATGAATTAAACCAGCTCACAGTGGAATTATACTGCTACTGCCTGAATTATACCAGCTCACAGTGAAATTATTCTGCTATTACCTGAATTATACCAGCTCACAGTAGAATTATCCTGCTACTGCTTGAAATATACCAGCTCACAGTATAATTATCCTGCTATTGCCAGAATTATACCAGATCACAGTAGAATTATCCTGCTATTGCCAGAATTATACCAGCTCACAGTGGAATTATCCTGCTATTGCCAGAATTATATCAGCTCACAGTAAAATTATTCTGCAACTGCATGAATAATACCAGCTCACAGTGGAAATATCCTGCTACTGCCTGAATTATACCAGATCACAGTATAATTATCCTGTTACTGCCTGAATTATACCAGCTCACAGTGGAATTATCCTGTTACTGCCTGAATTATACCAGCTCACAGTATAATTACCCTGCATAAATTTAACCAGCTCACAGAATAACTACCCTGCTACTGCCTGAATTATCCCAGTTTACAGTATACTTACCATGCCTGAATTATACCAGCTCACAGTGGAATTATCCTGTTACTGCCTGAATTATACCAACTCACAGTATAATTACCCTGCATAAATTTAACCAGCTCACAGAATAACTACCCTGCTACTGCCTGAATTATCCCAGTTTACAGTATACTTACCCTGCCTGAATTATACAAGCTCACAGTGGAATTATCCTGCTACCTCCTGAATAATACCAGCTCACAGTGGAATTATCCTGCTACATCCTGAATTATACCAGCTCACAGTGGAATTATCCTGCTACCTCCTGAATTATACCAGCTCACAGTGGAATTATCCTGCTACCTCCTGAATTATACCAGCTCACAGTGGAATTATCCTTTTACTTTATGAATTATACCAGCTGACAGTGAAATTATCCTGCTAATGCCTGAATTACACCAGCTCACAGTGGATTATACTGCCTGAATTATATCTGCTCACATTGGAAATATCCTGCTACTGCCTGAATTATACCAGATCACAGTATAATTATCCTGTTACTGCCTGAATTATACCAGCTCACATCATATTTACCCTGCATGAATTAAACCAGCTAAAAGTATAATTATCCTTCTACTGCCTGAATTATACCAGCTCACAGAATAATTATCCTGCTACTGCCTGAATTATACCAGTTTACAGAATAATTATCCTGCTATGGCCTGAATTATACCAGCTCACATCATATTTACCCTGCATGAATTAAACCAGCTAAAAGTATAATTATCCTTCTACTGCCTGAATTATACCAGCTCACAGAATAATTATCCTGCTACTGCCTGAATTATACCAGCTCACAGTGGAAATATCCTGCTACTGCCTGAATTATACCAGCTCACAGAATAATTATCCTGCTACTGCCTGAATTATACCAGCTCAAAGTGGAAATATCCTGCTACTGCCTGAATTATACCAGCTCACCGTATAAATACCCTCCATGAATTAAACCAGCTCAGAGTATAATTATCCTGCTACTGCCTGAATTATACCAGCTCAGAGTGGAATTATACTGCTTCTGACTGAATTATACCAGCTCACAGAATAATTATCCTGCTACTGCCTCAATTATACCAACTGACAATGAAATTGTCCTGCAACTGTCTGAATTAAACATTCTCACAGTGGAATTATGTTACTACTGTCTAAGTTATATCCGCTCACATTATAATTGCCCTGCTTGAATTATACCAGCTCACAGTACAAATATCCTGCTACTGCCTGAATTATACCAGCTCACAGTGCAATTATCCTTCATGATTTATACCAGCTCACAGTAGAGTTATACTGCTACTGCCTGAATTATACCAGATCACCGTGGAATTATACTGCTTCTGACTGAATTATACCAGCTCACAGTGGAATTATCCTTCATGATTTATACCAGCTCACAGTATAATTACACTGCTACTGCCTGAATTATACCAGATCAAAGTATAGTTACCCTTCATGAATTAAACCAGCTCACAGAATAATTATAATGCTACTGCCTGAATTATACCAGCTCACAGTGAAATTATCCTTCACTGTCTGAATGATATCCGCTCACAGCATAAATAACCTGCCTGAATTTTAACAGCTCACAGTGGAATTATCCTGCTACTGCCTGAATTATACCAGCTCACAGTGGAATTATCCTGCTACTGCCTGAATTATACCAGCTCACAGTGGAATTATCCTACTACTGACTGAATTATGCCAGATCACAGTGGAATTATCCTGCCTGAATTATACCAGATCACAGTGGAATTATCCTGCCTGAATTATACCAGCTCACAGTGGAATTATCCTGCTACTGCCTGAATTATACCAGATCACAGTGGAATTATCCTACTACTGCCTGAATTTTACCAGCTCACAGTGGAATTATCCTGCTACTGCCTGAATTATACCAGCTCAACGTATAATTACCCTCCATGAATTTTACTAGCTCAATGTATAATTATCCTGCTACTGCCTGAATTTAACCAGCTCACTGTGGACCAATTCTGGTACTTCCTGAATTATACCAGATCACAGTATAATTATCCTGCTACTGCCTGAATTATGCCAGCTCACAGTGTGTGCGTATTTTTGTGTGTGTGTTTGTGTGTGCACTTGTGTTTGCTCATTTGTGTGTGTGTGTGTGTGTGTGTGTGTGTGTGTGTGTGTGTGTGTGTGTGTGTGTGTGTGTGTGTGTGTGTGTGTGTGTGTGTGTGTGTGTGTGTGTGTGTGTGTGAGTCTTGGTTCCTAGCTGCATCAGCAGTTCTCTCCCAGTGAGCAGCAGGCTGTGCCCTGGACAGTCCCTGGTCCTTTATGTGTGATCGGGGTAGACACAGTGTTGCTTCACTCCCCCTAAACATGACCTTCACATACCTACTGCTTACATAAGAGCATGTATCTACTAGAGTTATAGTGTACACCTCAATGCCTACAGCCCTATCTTGCTGCTCCCAGCAGGGTTGGGGTCCATTCCATTTCAATCTAGTCGATCACAGGGTTGGGGTCCATTCCATTTCAATCTAGTCGATCACAGGGTTGGGGTCCATTCTATTTCTATCTAGTCGATCACAGGGTTGGGGTCCATTGCATTTCAATCTAGTCGATCACAGGGTTGGGGTCCATTCCATTTCAATCTAGTTGATCACAGGGTTGGGGTCCATTCCATTTCAATCTAGTCGATCGCAGGGTTAGGGTCCATTCCATTTCAATCTAGTCGATCACAGGGTTGGGGTCCATTCCATTGCAATCTAGTTGATCACAGGGTTGGGGTCCATTCCATTTCAATCTAGTTGATCACAGGGTTGGGGTCCATTCCATTTCAATCTAGTCCATCACAGGGTTGGGGTCCATTCCATTTCAATCTAGTCGATCACAGGGTTGGGGTCCATTTCCCTTCCATTCAGGATTTGAAATTCCGACACAAGAATAGAAAAAAAACATTAAATAAACGGCACTTTCAATTCTTGAATTGGCGTTGACTGAGCTGAAAAGCTGACCTCAACGCTGGCTAAACGTCTTTGAAAGTGTCTGTGCACTTACTGAATGGGATAGTTAAACAGCACAATGTTGTATTGTTGGCCCCAAAATAAAACCTCAGCAGTCAGCCAGCCATTACAGTAGCTTCCTGGCAGTGATGCCGTTTGTATTCCAATTGGCACCCTATTCCCTACATAGTGCACTACCTTTGACCAGAGCTCTATGTCCTACCCTTACAGAGGACCCAGCCAGGCTCAAATGGCTTGTTTGGATTGCAAATTGATCTGTGTGCTCTCTCTCCCTCTTCAATGTGCTACTGATTCAATATGGACCTTGTATACATGCAGTGCAGGCCAGAGCTAGCCTCCCTCTCACCCCTGCACTGTTTGGAAGTTCAGTGACCTTGCCTGTCCTGTCAGTGATGGAACAAAATGGATTTCAGCCACAAAAGTAGAACTGTCTGGGACCATCAGATCAATATACAGAACATGAGTAGCCTCAGTTCTATAGATCTGAGAGCTTCTTCAGACGCCAACGATACTATACATTGTATGTGCCCAGTTAACAGTTTGTAAGACAACCCGATATGCCCAGCTAACAGTTTGTAAGACAACCCGATATGCCCAGCTAACAGTTTGTTAGACAACTAGTTGTGCCCAGCTAACAGTTTGTAAGACAATCTGATGTGCCCAGCTAACAGTTTGTAAGACAACCCGATGTGCCAGCTAACAGTTTGTAAGACAACCCGATGTGCCAGCTAACAGTTTGTAAGACAACCCGATGTGCCCAGCTAACAGTTTGTAAGACAACCCGATGTGCCCAGCTAACAGTTTGTAAGACAATCCGATGTGCCCAGCTAACAGTTTGTAAGACAATCTGATGTGCCCAGCTAACAGTTTGTAAGACAACCCGATGTGCCAGCTAACAGTTTGTAAGACAACCCGATGTGCCCAGCTAACAGTTTGTAAGACAATCTGATGTGCCCAGCTAACAGTTTGTAAGACAACCCGATGTGCCCAGCTAATAGTTTGTAAGACAACCCGATGTGCCCAGCTAACAGTTTGTAAGACAACCCGATGTGCCCAGCTAACAGTTTGTAAGACAACCCGATGTGCCCAGCTAACAGTTTGTAAGACAACCCGATGTGCCCAGCTAACAGTTTGTAAGACAACCCGATGTGCCCAGCTAACAGTTTGTAAGACAACCCGATGTGCCAGCTAACAGTTTGTAAGACAACCCGATGTGCCCAGCTAACAGTTTGTAAGACAACCCGATGTGCCCAGCTAACAGTTTGTAAGACAACCCGATGTGCCAGCTAACAGTTTGTAAGACAACCCGATATGCCCAGCTAACAGTTTGTTAGACAACTAGTTGTGCCCAGCTAACAGTTTGTAAGACAACCCGATGTGCCCAGCTAACAGTTTGTAAGACAACCCGATGTGCCAGCTAACAGTTTGTAAGACAACCCGATGTGCCCAGCTAACAGTTTGTAAGACAACCCGAAGTGCCCAGCTAACAGTTTGTAAGACAATCTGATGTGCCCAGCTAACAGTTTGTAAGACAACCCGATGTGCCCAGCTAACAGTTTGTAAGACAATCTGATGTGCCAGCTAACAGTTTGTAAGACAATCTGATGTGCCCAGCTAACAGTTTGTAAGACAATCTGATGTGCCCAGCTAACAGTTTGTAAGACAACCCGATGTGCACAGCTAACAGTTTGTAAGACAACCCGATGTGCCCAGCTAACAGTTTGTAAGACAATCCGATGTGCCCAGCTAACAGAGTTTGTAAGACAACCCGATGTGCCCAGCTAACAGAGTTTGTAAGACAACCCGATGTGCCCAGCTAACAGTTTGTAAGACAACCCGATGTGCCCAGCTAACAGTTTGTAAGACAATCTGATGTGCCCAGCTAACAGTTTGTAAGACAACCCGATGTGCCCAGCGAACAGTTTGTAAGACAACCCGATGTGCCCAGCGAACAGTTTGTAAGACAACCCGATGTGCCCAGCTAACAGTTTGTAAGACAACCCGATGTGCCCAGCTAACAGTTTGTAAGACAACCCGATGTGCCAGCTAACAGTTTGTAAGACAACCCGATGTGCCCAGCTAACAGTTTGTAAGACAATCTGATGTGCCCAGCTAACAGTTTGTAAGACAACCCGATGTGCCCAGCTAACAGTTTGTAAGACAACCCGATGTGCCCAGCTAACAGTTTGTAAGACAACCCGATGTGCCAGCTAACAGTTTGTAAGACAATCTGATGTGCCCAGCTAACAGTTTGTAAGACAATCTGATGTGCCCAGCTAACAGTTTGTAAGACAATCTGATGTGCCCAGCTAACAGTTTGTAAGACAACCCGATGTGCCCAGCTAACAGTTTGTAAGACAACCCGATGTGCCCAGCTAACAGAGTGAAGCAACCATCCAGACATCCATTTGATATGAGGCAACGTAAATGTTGTTACCCCCCTTGGGGGTACTTGGTCTATCCATAGGGGGTACTAGGACCCTGGGGGTACTTGGCCTATCCATAGGGGGTACTAGGACCCTGGGGCTACTTGAGAAGACTCATGAGACCATAGGCCTACTGGTAAAATACACATGTAACCTTTATTTAACTAGGCAACTCAGTTATGAACAAATTCTTATTTACAATGACGGCCTACCCCGGCCAAACCCGGACAACGCTGGGCCAATTGTACGCCTCCCTATGGGACTCTCAATCACGGCCGGATGTGATACAGTCTGGATGAGGGGGTACTTCAGGGGTACTCTGGGAAGAGCAACATTCAGTTGGTACAGTAACCAAAAAAGGTTGGGAACCTCTGATCTAGTCCTGTGGAGCGAGCAGCGAGCTCTCCAGTCAGTCACCTCTGTACAGCAAACCACTCATCCTTAAAGATCAAGCCTATAGCTTTACACAGTAAGCTGTGGCTCTATCAGAGTCAGACTACCCATTTATACAGAGTTCATTTGTTCTGCTTTCCAACAGCCAATATACTTACTGTGCTGTTTCATATCTAATCTATGCCCCATTTGCATGACTGGTTTATTCAGTCTGCTGTGCGTCACAAATGGCACCCTATTCCCTACATAGTGCACTACTTTTGACCAGGCCCTGTGTACTATGTAGAGAACTGGGTGCCATTTGGGATGTGCCCTTTGCTGGGCTAACCTGCCTGCTGAATTATGTGCTCCCATGAGCTTCTGTGTGACTTGAATGGTTTCTAATTAAGAAGCCAATATGAATGAATTCAAAGGAAATGAGGAAACATGAATCCATCGATTAGAATAACTAATGGTGTTACAACAACAGCTGTTGCAGGAGAATATTGCTCTACTGTATGAGAATTCATTTCAATCTATCTTACGGAGTACTTATCATTTTAATGCAGAGTATTGTTCTTTTTACAATTACCTCTCTCTCTCTCTCTCTTTCTCGCTGTCTGTCTTTTTGTGTCTCTCTCTCTCTCTCTCTCTCTCTCTCTTTCTCGCTGTCTGTCTTTTTGTCTCTCTCTCTCTCTCTCACTCTCTCTCTCTCTCTCTCTCTCTCTCTTTCTCGCTGTCTGTCTTTTTGTATCTCTCTCTTTCTCGTTGTCTGTCTCTTTCTCTTTCTCTTTCTCTTTCTCTTTCTCTCTCTCTCTCGCTCTCTTTCTCTCTCTCGGTTTTGTTGTCTATTCAGCTGAAAAAAAAATCGAACTGATTTTATGGTGTGAGTGTCACGTTTAATAGCGCCAGTGAAGTGGTGGGGTAAGGTGAGATGTGTGATCTAACCAGCGCAACATGAATTTAGCCGACCACACCGACAGCGGTGTGTCAGTAAAAAGGGTCCCCACTTCAAAGGGAAACCTGTCTCTCTCCCCCAGCACATGAAAGGGCCTGCTCCCTCAGAATAGAGCCTAACTGCAGTCTGCTGCAGATGGTGTGTGTTTTACTGAAAAAGGTGTGTGTGGATAATGGGTGGATCCATTCAGGCTTAAAATGAATCCCAAATGGCACCCTATTCCTTATGTAGTGCACTACTTTTGGGCTTATAGCCCTGATCAAAAGTAGTGCACTGTGTCTGTGTGTGTGTGTGTGTGTCTGTGTCTGTGCGTGTCTGTGCCTGCGTGTGTCTGTGTCTGTGTGTGTCGGTGTGTGTCTGTGTGTGTCTGTGTCTGTGTGCATCTGTGTGTGTGGCTGTGGGTGTCTGTGTCTGTATGTGTGTGTCTGTGTGTGTCTGTGTCTGTGTGTGTCGGTGTGTGTCTGTGGCTGTGTGTGTATGCGTGTGTCTGCGTCTGTGTGCGTCTGTGTCTGTCTGTGTCTGCCTGTGTCTGTCTGTGCCTGTGTCTGTCTGTGTCTGTGTCCGTGGCTGTCTGTGTCTGTGTGTGTCTGTGTGTGTATGTCTGTGTCTGTGTGTGTCTGCGTGTGTCTGCGTCTGTGTGTGTCTGTGTCTGTGTGTGTCTGTCTGTGTGTGTCTGTGTCTGTCTGTGTCTGTAATAAGAGCTTGCTAACAAAGGAAATGCCCAGTACAACAGTCCTGGCTTTATGTCATTGACACGGCATTACCCAGCTCCCTCCCCAGTCCACCTGTTGACAACAAGCAGCTACGGGGATGGATGACTCAATACCGTCTGTCCCACCCTACCCAGGCCTGACTAGGCACACACTACTTGTAAAGACTGACAATGCTCATCATCTCTCCATATAAATGAGACAAACCAGCTGATAAGTTATCAATTCAGTTGTAAAGTTCATCTGTCTGTCTGGGGTTGGCCAGAAATTGCATCAGTGATAGATAATAATAATAATAACAATAATGATAATAATAATAATCATGATAATAATGACAATAATAATAACGATAATGATAACGATACTAATTATGATAATGATAGTGATGATGATAATAATGATAATAATGATAATAAGAAGAATAATGACAATAATCATAATGATAGTAATGATAATAATAATGATAATAATAATAATGATAATGATAATAATGATAATCAATGAAGTCGCTCTTGCTGCTGGTGATTCTCTGATCCACCTCTACGCAGACGACACCATTCTGTATACTTCTGGCCCTTCTTTGGACACTGTGTTAACAAACCTCCAGACGAGCTTCAATGCCATACAACACTCCTTCCTTGGCCTCCAACTGCTAAAAAAGGCAATTAAAACAAAAATGCATGCTCTTCTACCGATCGCTGCCCGCACCTGCCCACCCGTCCGGCATCACTACTTTGGACGGTTCTGACTTAGAATATGTGGACAACTACAAATGTCTAGGGGTCTGGTTAGAATGTAAACTCTCCTTCCAGACTCACATTAAGCATCTCCAATCCAAAATTAAATCTAGAATCGGCTTCCTATTTCGCAAGAAAGCATCCTTCACTCATGCTGCCAAACATACCCTCATAAAACTGACCATCCTACCGATCCTTGACTTCGGCGATGTCATTTACAAAATAGCCTCCAACACTGTACTCAGCAAATTGGATGCAGTCTATCACAGTGCCATCCGTTTTGTCACCAAAGCCTCATATACTACCCACCACTGTGACCTGTATGCTCTTGTTGGCTGGCCCTCGCTTCATATTCGTCTCCAAACCCACTGGCTACAGGTTATCTACAAGTCTCTGCTAGGTAAAGTCCCACCTTATCTCAGCTCACTGGTCACCATAGCAGCACCCACCCGTAGCATGCGCTCCAGCAGGTATATTTCACTGGTCACCCCCAAAGCCAATTTCTCTTTTGGCCTCCTTTCCTTCCAGTTCTCTGCTGCCAATGACTGGAACGTATTGCAAAAATCACTGAAGCTGGAGACTCATATCTCCCTCTCAAACTTTCAACACCAGCTGTCAGAGCATCTCATAGATCACTGCACCTGTACATAGCACATCTGTAAATAGCCTATCCAACTACCTCATCCCTATACTGTTATGTATTTATTTTTTGCTCCTTTGCACCCCACCCCTACTTTCACATTCATCTTCTGCACATCGATCACTCCAGTGTTTAATTGCTAAATTGTAATTATTTTGCCACTACGGCCTATTTATTGACTTACCTCCCTTATCTTACCTCATTTGCACACACTGTAAATATACTTTTCTATTGTGTTATTGACTGTATGTTTGTTTATTCCATGTGTAACTCTGTGTTGTTGTTTGTGTCGCACTGCTTTGCTTTATCTTGGCCAGGTCGCAGTTGTAAATGAGAACTTGTTCTCAACTAGCCTACCTGGTTAAATAAAGGTGAAACAAATAATAATAATAATAATGATAATAATAATAATGATGATAATAATGTTAATAATGATAATGCTAATAATAATAATGCTAATAAAAAATTATGCTAACAATAACAACGCTAATAATAATAATGCTAACAATGCTAATGCTAATAATAATAATAATGATAATAATAATAATGATAATAACACTATTGATAATGCTAATAATAATGCTAATAATGATGACAATAATGATAATAATAATAACGATATTAATAATAATAATGATAATAATGATAATAATAATAATAATAATAATGCATAGTATGTTTATAGCACTTTTCTCAAACCGAAAGATGCTTACCAGACAATGATTAGCCAATTGGTGGTATAATTGCAGTTTCCGTCTGTGTAGGTTGAGGCGTGAGTTATGCAACACATAATATCCGACAGACACTGTGAAATGACAGGAAACTGATAATGAGTCTGTGACAGCTGTGTTGCAGCGGTAACATTCAACAGAGGAGCGCTGTTCTTCGGCCTCACGTTCTGAACACGTAGGCCCTTTGTTTTTCAGAGAGGTGTTATCATGTTTTAAAAAGAGACTGACTGGGTAGTAAACTAGCCTCGGACAGCTACTCAGTGGAGAGCTGGAGTGGAGTGTGTAGTCTGAGTGTGGAGGTGTCGAGAGAGCCATGAGAGTGCAGTGTAGAGCGAAGAGGAGAGTAGTAGTAGTAGTATGTTACAACAGGCCAAAGCAGTGTGTGTGTGTGTGTGTGTGTGTGTGTGTGTGTGTGTGTGTGTGTGTGTGTGTGTGTGTGTGTGTGTGTGTGTGTGTGTGTGTGTGTGTGTGTGTGTGTGTGTGTGTGTGTGTGTGTGTGTGTGTGTGTGTGTGTGTGTCCGAGCACACATTCAAGCCCCTCCACACACAGCTGTGGAAATGGACGTCCCAACTGATCCAAGTATAAAAACAGAACCACCACACAGAGCAATAAGGATCCATCCCTAAAGGCGCCCAGGTGTTTCCACTCTCTCCGCGCCCCCGTCCCTAATGCTGGGGGATTCCACTCTCCCTGGGATCCTCAGTAAGGCACGTCGGCCCCCTCTGATCGTAATCCTGCAGTTACGGTGCAATCCCCGTGAGAGTCCAGGGGTCTGGTTGCGAATGGGATGTGATGTTATGTTATGGGGGGGCCCCTCTTCCTTCTCCTCTTCCCTCCCCAGTGATCAGCCTCTCTGCTGGGAGAAACCATCTGCCCTCCACCCAGGTTACATAACTGGAACTGTAGATCTGGCAGACACAGCCCAGAGGAGATGATAGGAGGAGAGAGGAGGAGACGAGACGAGACGGGAGGGGAGGAGAGGAGGAGAGGGGAGGGGAGGAGAGCGGATGGGAAAGGAGGAGAGAGGAGGAGAGGAGGGGAGGGGAAGGGAGAGTAAAAAAGGAGGGGAGAGGAGGGGGGAGGAGAGAGGAAGTCAGGAGGAGAGGAGAGGTGGAGAGAAGGGAAGTGGAGGACAGAAGAGGAGAGAGGAGGGGAGGGGAGGAGAGAGGAGTAAGAACACCTGCTCGTTCCATGACATCGACTGACCAGATGAATCCAGTAGAAAGCTGTCACTTGTTAAATCCACTTCAATCAGTGTAGATGAACGGGAGGAGACAGGTTAAAGAAGGATGTTTAAGCCTTGAGACATGGATTGTGTATGTGCCACAGAGTAAATGGGCAAGACAAAAGATTGAAGTGCCTTTGAACGGGGTATGGTAGTCGGTGCCAGGCGCACCGGTTTGAAAGTGTCAAGAACTGCAACGATGGTGGGTTTTCATGCTCAACGGTTTCCTGAGCATGAAGAATGTTCCACCACCCAAAGGAGATCCAGCCAACTTGACACAACTGTGGGAAGCAACATAGGCCAGAATCCCTGTGTAACGCTTTCCACACCTTGTAGCGTCCATGTCCCGACGAACTGAGACTGTTCTGATGGTACACTCAGGGTACTGTAGCTCAACACACCACAGACAGGACAGAACAGGACAGGACTGGAGAGGACTGGAGAGGACTGGACAGGACTGGACAGGACTGGACAGGACAGGACAGGACTGGACAGGATTGGACTTGACAGGACAGCACAGGACTGGACAGGACTTGACAAGTCTGGACAGGACAGGACTGGACTGGACAGGACTGGACTGGACAGATCTGGACAGGACAGGACAGGACTGGACAGGACAGGACAGGACAGAACTGGACAGGACAGGACAGAACAGGACAGAACAGAACTGGACAGGACAGGACTGGACAGAACAGGACAGGACAGGACAGGACTGGACAGAACAGGACAGGACAGGACAGGACTGGACAGAACTGGACAGAACAGGACAGGACAGGACAGGACTGGACAGGACTGGACAGGACAGGACGGGACAGGACTGGACAGAACTGGACAGAACAGGACAGGACAGGACTGGACTGGACAGAACTGGACAGAACAGGACAGGACAGGACAGGACTGGACAGGACAGGACAGGACTGGACAGGACAGGACTGGACAGGACTGGACAGGACAGGAAAGAACAGGACAGCCAGCCAGTATGGCAACAAAGCTGGGAAGGCAGGCATGCAGGGTTGCCAATAAAGGCATAACTTTAAAGAAGGCATAGTTCACTGCTCACAGGGTCTCAGGGAGGTAGTAAAGGGGGGGAAAGATTCTGTAAGGCTGGGGGTGGAGAGGGGGTTAAAACAGGCCTCCGATACACTTACGTAGCCCAAATTCATTTTTAATCAATTTTGAATTGTATTGTGCTTTCTCTCTCTCCAAGTCCCCTGACCCTCCCTCCCTCTCTCCATGTCCCCTAACCCTCTCTCCCTCTCCATGTCCCCTAACCCTCCCTCCCTCTCCTTCTAGCTCCATGTCCCCTAACCCTCCCTCTCCTTCTTTCTCCATGTCCCCTAACCCTCCCTCTCCATCTCTCTCTATGTCCCCTAACCCTCCCTCTCCTTCTAGCTCCATGTCCCCTAACCCTCCCTCTCCTTCTCTCTCCATGTCCCCTAACCCTCCCTCTCCATCTCTCTCTATGTCCCCTAACCCTCCCTCCCTCTCTCCATGTCCCCTGACTCTCGCTCCCTCTTTCTCTCCTTGTCCCCTAACCCTCCCTCTTTCTCTACATGTCCCCTAACCCTCCCTCCCGCTCTCTCTCCATGTCCCCTGACCCTCCCGCACTTCCTCCCTCTTTCTCTCCATGTCCCCTAACCCTC
>NC_074683.1:40528870-40598870 GCF_029448725.1 Salvelinus fontinalis
CCACTCTGTCTCTCAGGTGAGGCTGGTTAGTCGGGTGAAGTGTCTCACTCTGTATCTCAGGTGAGGCTGGTTAGTCGGGTGAAGCGTCTCACTCTGTCTCTCAGGTGAGGCTGGTTAGTCGGGTGAAGCGTCTCACTCTGTCTCTCAGGTGAGGCTGGTTAGTCGGGTGAAGGGTCTCCACTCTGTCTCTCAGGTGAGGCTGGTTAGTCGGGTGAAGTGCCTCCACTCTGTCTCTCAGGTGAGGCTGGTTAGTCGGGTGAAGTGTCTCCACTCTGTCTCTCAGGTGAGGCTGGTTAGTCGGGTGAAGTGTCTCCACTCTGTCTCTCAGGTGAGGCTGGTTAGTCGGGTGAAGTGTCTCCACTCTGTCTCTCAGGTGAGGCTGGTTAGTCGGGTGAAGTGTCTCCACTCTGTCTCTCAGGTGAGGCTGGTTAGTCGGGTGAAGGGTCTCCACTCTGTCTCTCAGGTGAGGCTGGTTAGTCGGGTGAAGTGCCTCCACTCTGTCTCTCAGGTGAGGCTGGTTAGTCGGGTGAAGGGTCTCCACTCTGTCTCTCAGGTGAGGCTGGTTAGTCGGGTGAAGTGTCTCCACTCTGTCTCTCAGGTGAGGCTGGTTAGTCGGGTGAAGGGTCTCCACTCTGTCTCTCAGGTGAGGCTGGTTAGTCGGGTGAAGTGTCTCCACTCTGTCTCTCAGGTGAGGCTGGTTAGTCGGGTGAAGTGTCTCCACTCTGTCTCTCAGGTGAGGCTGGTTAGTCGGGTGAAGGGTCTCCACTCTGTCTCTCAGGTGAGGCTGGTTAGTCGGGTGAAGTGCCTCCACTCTGTCTCTCAGGTGAGGCTGGTTAGTCGGGTGAAGGGTCTCCACTCTGTCTCTCAGGTGAGGCTGGTTAGTCGGGTGAAGTGTCTCCACTCTGTCTCTCAGGTGAGGCTGGTTAGTCGGGTGAAGTGTCTCCACTCTGTCTCTCAGGTGAGGCTGGTTAGTCGGGTGAAGGGTCTCCACTCTGTCTCTCAGGTGAGGCTGGTTAGTCGGGTGAAGGGTCTCCACTCTGTCTCTCAGGTGAGGCTGGTTAGTCGGGTGAAGTGCCTCCACTCTGTCTCTCAGGTGAGGCTGGTTAGTCGGGTGAAGGGTCTCCACTCTGTCTCTCAGGTGAGGCTGGTTAGTCGGGTGAAGTGTCTCCACTCTGTCTCTCAGGTGAGGCTGGTTAGTCGGGTGAAGGGTCTCCACTCTGTCTCTCAGGTGAGGCTGGTTAGTCGGGTGAAGTGCCTCCACTCTGTCTCTCAGGTGAGGCTGGTTAGTCGGGTGAAGCGTCTCCACTCTGTCTCTCAGGTGAGGCTGGTTAGTCGGGTGAAGTGTCTCCACTCTGTCTCTCAGGTGAGGCTGGTTAGTCGGGTGAAGTGTCTCCACTCTGTCTCTCAGGTGAGGCTGGTTAGTCGGGTGAAGGGTCTCCACTCTGTCTCTCAGGTGAGGCTGGTTAGTCGGGTGAAGTGCCTCCACTCTGTCTCTCAGGTGAGGCTGGTTAGTCGGGTGAAGTGTCTCCACTCTGTCTCTCAGGTGAGGCTGGTTAGTCGGGTGAAGGGTCTCCACTCTGTCTCTCAGGTGAGGCTGGTTAGTCGGGTGAAGCGTCTCCACTCTGTCTCTCAGGTGAGGCTGGTTAGTCGGGTGAAGCGTCTCCACTCTGTCTCTCAGGTGAGGCTGGTTAGTCGGGTGAAGTGTCTCACTCTGTCTCTCAGGTGAGGCTGGTTAGTCGGGTGAAGCGTCTCCACTCTGTCTCTCAGGTGAGGCTGGTTAGTCGGGTGAAGTGTCTCACTCTGTCTCTCAGGTGAGGCTGGTTAGTCGGGTGAAGGGTCTCCACTCTGTCTCTCAGGTGAGGCTGGTTAGTCGGGTGAAGTGTCTCCACTCTGTCTCTCAGGTGAGGCTGGTTAGTCGGGTGAAGTGTCTCCACTCTGTCTCTCAGGTGAGGCTGGTTAGTCGGGTGAAGTGTCTCCACTCTGTCTCTCAGGTGAGGCTGGTTAGTCGGGTGAAGTGTCTCCACTCTGTCTCTCAGGTGAGGCTGGTTAGTCGGGTGAAGTGTCTCCACTCTGTCTCTCAGGTGAGGCTGGTTAGTCGGGTGAAGGGTCTCCACTCTGTCTCTCAGGTGAGGCTGGTTAGTCGGGTGAAGTGCCTCCACTCTGTCTCTCAGGTGAGGCTGGTTAGTCGGGTGAAGGGTCTCCACTCTGTCTCTCAGGTGAGGCTGGTTAGTCGGGTGAAGTGTCTCCACTCTGTCTCTCAGGTGAGGCTGGTTAGTCGGGTGAAGGGTCTCCACTCTGTCTCTCAGGTGAGGCTGGTTAGTCGGGTGAAGTGTCTCCACTCTGTCTCTCAGGTGAGGCTGGTTAGTCGGGTGAAGTGTCTCCACTCTGTCTCTCAGGTGAGGCTGGTTAGTCGGGTGAAGGGTCTCCACTCTGTCTCTCAGGTGAGGCTGGTTAGTCGGGTGAAGTGCCTCCACTCTGTCTCTCAGGTGAGGCTGGTTAGTCGGGTGAAGTGTCTCCACTCTGTCTCTCAGGTGAGGCTGGTTAGTCGGGTGAAGTGTCTCCACTCTGTCTCTCAGGTGAGGCTGGTTAGTCGGGTGAAGTGTCTCCACTCTGTCTCTCAGGTGAGGCTGGTTAGTCGGGTGAAGTGTCTCCACTCTGTCTCTCAGGTGAGGCTGGTTAGTCGGGTGAAGGGTCTCCACTCTGTCTCTCAGGTGAGGCTGGTTAGTCGGGTGAAGTGCCTCCACTCTGTCTCTCAGGTGAGGCTGGTTAGTCGGGTGAAGGGTCTCCACTCTGTCTCTCAGGTGAGGCTGGTTAGTCGGGTGAAGTGTCTCCACTCTGTCTCTCAGGTGAGGCTGGTTAGTCGGGTGAAGGGTCTCCACTCTGTCTCTCAGGTGAGGCTGGTTAGTCGGGTGAAGTGTCTCCACTCTGTCTCTCAGGTGAGGCTGGTTAGTCGGGTGAAGTGTCTCCACTCTGTCTCTCAGGTGAGGCTGGTTAGTCGGGTGAAGTGTCTCCACTCTGTCTCTCAGGTGAGGCTGGTTAGTCGGGTGAAGGGTCTCCACTCTGTCTCTCAGGTGAGGCTGGTTAGTCGGGTGAAGTGCCTCCACTCTGTCTCTCAGGTGAGGCTGGTTAGTCGGGTGAAGTGTCTCCACTCTGTCTCTCAGGTGAGGCTGGTTAGTCGGGTGAAGGGTCTCCACTCTGTCTTTCAGGTGAGGCTGGTTAGTCGGGTGAAGTGTCTCCACTCTGTCTCTCAGGTGAGGCTGGTTAGTCGGGTGAAGTGTCTCCACTCTGTCTCTCAGGTGAGGCTGGTTAGTCGGGTGAAGTGTCTCACTCTGTCTCTCAGGTGAGGCTGGTTAGTCGGGTGAAGCGTCTCACTCTGTCTCTCAGGTGAGGCTGGTTAGTCGGGTGAAGTGTCTCACTCTGTCTCTCAGGTGAGGCTGGTTAGTCGGGTGAAGCGTCTCCACTCTGTCTCTCAGGTGAGGCTGGTTAGTCGGGTGAAGGGTCTCCACTCTGTCTCTCAGGTGAGGCTGGTTAGTCGGGTGAAGTGCCTCCACTCTGTCTCTCAGGTGAGGCTGGTTAGTCGGGTGAAGTGTCTCCACTCTGTCTCTCAGGTGAGGCTGGTTAGTCGGGTGAAGGGTCTCCACTCTGTCTCTCAGGTGAGGCTGGTTAGTCGGGTGAAGTGTCTCCACTCTGTCTCTCAGGTGAGGCTGGTTAGTCGGGTGAAGTGTCTCCACTCTGTCTCTCAGGTGAGGCTGGTTAGTCGGGTGAAGGGTCTCCACTCTGTCTCTCAGGTGAGGCTGGTTAGTCGGGTGAAGTGTCTCCACTCTGTCTCTCAGGTGAGGCTGGTTAGTCGGGTGAAGTGTCTCCACTCTGTCTCTCAGGTGAGGCTGGTTAGTCGGGTGAAGTGTCTCCACTCTGTCTCTCAGGTGAGGCTGGTTAGTCGGGTGAAGTGTCTCCACTCTGTCTCTCAGGTGAGGCTGGTTAGTCGGGTGAAGTGTCTCCACTCTGTCTCTCAGGTGAGGCTGGTTAGTCGGGTGAAGCGTCTCACTCTGTCTCTCAGGTGAGGCTGGTTAGTCGGGTGAAGCGTCTCACTCTGTCTCTCAGGTGAGGCTGGTTAGTCGGGTGAAGCGTCTCCACTCTGTCTCTCAGGTGAGGCTGGTTAGTCGGGTGAAGTGTCTCCACTCTGTCTCTCAGGTGAGGCTGGTTAGTCGGGTGAAGTGTCTCCACTCTGTCTCTCAGGTGAGGCTGGTTAGTCGGGTGAAGTGTCTCCACTCTGTCTCTCAGGTGAGGCTGGTTAGTCGGGTGAAGTGTCTCCACTCTGTCTCTCAGGTGAGGCTGGTTAGTCGGGTGAAGTGTCTCCACTCTGTCTCTCAGGTGAGGCTGGTTAGTCGGGTGAAGTGTCTCCACTCTGTCTCTCAGGTGAGGCTGGTTAGTCGGGTGAAGTGTCTCCACTCTGTCTCTCAGGTGAGGCTGGTTAGTCGGGTGAAGTGTCTCCACTCTGTCTCTCAGGTGAGGCTGGTTAGTCGGGTGAAGGGTCTCCACTCTGTCTCTCAGGTGAGGCTGGTTAGTCGGGTGAAGTGCCTCCACTCTGTCTCTCAGGTGAGGCTGGTTAGTCGGGTGAAGGGTCTCCACTCTGTCTCTCAGGTGAGGCTGGTTAGTCGGGTGAAGTGTCTCCACTCTGTCTCTCAGGTGAGGCTGGTTAGTCGGGTGAAGGGTCTCCACTCTGTCTCTCAGGTGAGGCTGGTTAGTCGGGTGAAGTGTCTCCACTCTGTCTCTCAGGTGAGGCTGGTTAGTCGGGTGAAGTGTCTCCACTCTGTCTCTCAGGTGAGGCTGGTTAGTCGGGTGAAGTGTCTCCACTCTGTCTCTCAGGTGAGGCTGGTTAGTCGGGTGAAGTGTCTCCACTCTGTCTCTCAGGTGAGGCTGGTTAGTCGGGTCAAGTGTCTCCACTCTGTCTCTCAGGTGAGGCTGGTTAGTCGGGTGAAGGGTCTCCACTCTGTCTCTCAGGTGAGGCTGGTTAGTCGGGTGAAGTGCCTCCACTCTGTCTCTCAGGTGAGGCTGGTTAGTCGGGTGAAGGGTCTCCACTCTGTCTTTCAGGTGAGGCTGGTTAGTCGGGTGAAGTGTCTCCACTCTGTCTCTCAGGTGAGGCTGGTTAGTCGGGTGAAGTGTCTCCACTCTGTCTCTCAGGTGAGGCTGGTTAGTCGGGTGAAGTGTCTCACTCTGTCTCTCAGGTGAGGCTGGTTAGTCGGGTGAAGCGTCTCACTCTGTCTCTCAGGTGAGGCTGGTTAGTCGGGTGAAGTGTCTCACTCTGTCTCTCAGGTGAGGGTGGTTAGTCGGGTGAAGTGTCTCCACTCTGTCTCTCAGGTGAGGCTGGTTAGTCGGGTGAAGGGTCTCCACTCTGTCTCTCAGGTGAGGCTGGTTAGTCGGGTGAAGTGCCTCCACTCTGTCTCTCAGGTGAGGCTGGTTAGTCGGGTGAAGTGTCTCCACTCTGTCTCTCAGGTGAGGCTGGTTAGTCGGGTGAAGGGTCTCCACTCTGTCTCTCAGGTGAGGCTGGTTAGTCGGGTGAAGTGTCTCCACTCTGTCTCTCAGGTGAGGCTGGTTAGTCGGGTGAAGTGTCTCCACTCTGTCTCTCAGGTGAGGCTGGTTAGTCGGGTGAAGGGTCTCCACTCTGTCTCTCAGGTGAGGCTGGTTAGTTGGGTGAAGTGTCTCCACTCTGTCTCTCAGGTGAGGCTGGTTAGTCGGGTGAAGTGTCTCCACTCTGTCTCTCAGGTGAGGCTGGTTAGTCGGGTGAAGTGTCTCCACTCTGTCTCTCAGGTGAGGCTGGTTAGTCGGGTGAAGTGTCTCCACTCTGTCTCTCAGGTGAGGCTGGTTAGTCGGGTGAAGCGTCTCCACTCTGTCTCTCAGGTGAGGCTGGTTAGTCGGGTGAAGCGTCTCACTCTGTCTCTCAGGTGAGGCTGGTTAGTCGGGTGAAGCGTCTCACTCTGTCTCTCAGGTGAGGCTGGTTAGTCGGGTGAAGTGTCTCCACTCTGTCTCTCAGGTGAGGCTGGTTAGTCGGGTGAAGTGTCTCCACTCTGTCTCTCAGGTGAGGCTGGTGAGTCGGGTGAAGGGTCTCCACTCTGTCTCTCAGGTGAGGCTGGTTAGTCGGGTGAAGGGTCTCCACTCTGTCTCTCAGGTGAGGCTGGTTAGTCGGGTGAAGTGTCTCCACTCTGTCTCTCAGGTGAGGCTGGTTAGTCGGGTGAAGTGTCTCCACTCTGTCTCTCAGGTGAGAATGGTTAGTCGGGTGAAGTGTCTCACGTGGTTTTAATGGTGTTGTTTACTTCTCAATCCCCAGGCAGACCCACCTGCTCTCCAACCCCTCTCTACTCTGCCCTCCCCTACCCATTACAACCTTCTCAGCGGCCAATTACGAGCCTCACAGGGGTGTGTGTGTGTGTGCATGTGTGTGTGTGTGTGTGTGTGTGTGTGTGTGTGTGTGTGTGTGTGTGTGTGTGTGTGTGTGTGTGTGTGTGTGTGTGTGTGTGTGTGTGTGTGTGTGTGTGTTTGTGGAGGGAGACAGAGAGTACAGGGGCCCTCTTGTTTCACAAACAACCCTTGCTAAATAATCCCTACCTTTCTACAGAGGACTGACAGAAGAGCGATGATTACAGTGGGCCTCTCTCTCTCTCCCCATCTCTCTCTCTCTCCCCCCTTTCTCTCCCCTCTGTTTCCTGGTGACAGTGAGCAATGGCTTCTTTGTTCAAGCCGGGTGAGAGAGACAGATAGCTCAGCCAGCAGCAGCAGTGTTGTCTCCACAGGGACTCAGAGGAGAGGGGGAGGGGTGAGAAAGAGGGGGAGAGAGAAAGAGGGGAGAGAGAGAGAGAGAAAGAGGGGAGAGAAAGAGAGAGAGAGGGGGAGAGAGGAGAGGAGAGAGGGGGAAAGAGAGAGAGAGAGAGAGGGGTAGGAAAGGAGGGAGGGAGGGGGTCTATGCCTTCACTATGGTGAATCACTAAAACAATACAGAAATACTGTACCCTATGGAAAAAGAAGGAACAGCACGTCAGAAATCAGCTCAATGTAATTGAAGAATTTGAAAACACTAAACAAACAACAACACAAAGAATTATCTATCCAAAATGGATATGTATGGGTTAAACACTTCTCCAATCTTTTTGGCTCTATAACAAAGAACAAACAGCAAAAATATATACATGATCAAATACAAATCTTAGAATCAACTATTAACTTATTTGGGGTAGGGGGCAGTATTTTCACGTCCAGATGAAAAGCATGCCCAGAGTAAACTGCCTGTTACAAAGCCATAAAAGCTAGTATACACATATTATTAGTAGATTTGGATAGAAAACACTCTGAAGTTTCTAAAACTGTTTGAATGATGTCTGCGAGTATAACAGAACTCATATGGCAGGCAAAAACCTGAGAAAAAATCCAACCAGGAAGTGGGAAATATGAGGTTGGTCGATTTTCAACTCATCTCCTATTGAAGATACAGTGGGATATTGGTAATGTTGCTAATGTTGCTTCTACTGTGAAGTGGGGCCGAAGGAGAGAGGAATGAGTCAGGTCTGCCATGAGGTGACCATGCTCTGACCATGTGCGTTCACCCGAGAGCGAGCTCTGTTCCATCGCAATTCTGAAGACAATGGAATACTCCGGTTGGAACATTATTGAAGAATTATGCTAAAAACATCCTAAAGATTGATTCAATACTTAGTTTGTCATGTTTTTACGGACTGTAATATAACTTTTAAAACTTTCGTCCATACTTTCCGCTGGACTTTCCCACGCGTCGTGAGTTTGGAAAGTGCACTGAACGCTAGAACAACAAGGAGGAATTTGGACATAAATGACAGACATTATCGAACAAAACAAACATTTATTGTGGCACTGCATTCTGATGAAGATCATCAAAGGTAAGTGAATGTTTATAATGTTACTTCTGACTTCTGTTGACTGCATAATATGGCGGATATATTTGTGTCTTGATTGGGCTCTGAGCGCTGACTCAGATTATTGCATGGTTTGCTTTTTTAGTAAAGCTTTTTTTGAAATCTGACACAGCGGTTGCATTAAGGAGAAGTGCATCTAAAATTCCATGCATAACAGTTGTATCTTTTAGCAATGTTTATTATGAGTATCCATGTAAATTGATGTGGCTCTCTGCAAAATCAAAGGATGTTTTGGAACTACTGAACGTAAGGCGCCAATGTAAACTCCGATTTTTGGATATAAATATGAATTTTACAGAACAAAACATACATATATCATGTAATATGAAGTCCTATGAGTGTCATCTGATGAATATCATCAATGGTTAGTGATTCATTTGATCTATATTACTGCTTTTTGTGAACCCTCTCTTTGGCTGGAAAAATGACTGTGTTATTCTGTGAATAGGCACTCACTCATAATCGTTTGGTTTGCTTTCGTCGTAAAGCCTTTTTGAAATCGGACACTGTGGCTGGATTTACAACAAGTGTATCTTTAAAATGGTGTAAAATACATGTATGTTTGAGGAATTTTAATTATGGGATTTCTGTTGTTTTGAATTTGGTGCCCTGCACTTTCACTGGCTGTTGAAGAGGTGGGACACTACCGTCTCACGTACACCAGAGAGGTTAAAGACTACCAGAACCCACTGGATTCTCCAATTACCTTGAATGAACTACAGGACAAAATAGAAACCCTCCAACTCAAAAAGGCCTGTGGTGTTGATGGTATCATCAATCAATTGATCAAATATACAGACAACAAATTCCATTTGGCTATACTAAAACTCTTTAACTTCTTCAGGCTGCAGGGTGAATATTGAAAAAACTGGAAAATATGTGCACATTTTCAAACGGCCTCTTAAGAAATTTTTGATTTTACAATATGCATATATTTACTACTATTGGATAGATAACAGTCTATAGTTTCTAAAAACGTTTGAATTATTTCTCTAAGTGGAACAGAACTATTTTTACAGCCATTTTCCCAATTGAGATTTCCAATATGCGATGTGTCTCTTTAAGACCTTGTCTATACAAGGTCATGACACTTAGGACCGTAGAAACACGTCATACGCCTTCATCTGGGTGTAATGCGGAAGTGAGAGTTGAAAGGAGTCGAATATCTCTTCCATGGACTGAATACCACATCTTCTTGTGAGACCTGCGCAGTTTAATTTTTTTTCCGGGCGCGAGGCAGAATCTGGACTCGGCTCCTGGAATCCGCTCGTTAAAGGTGAATATGACCTCTGCCTACGATATTATTTGATACATGTCACAAAATCATCCTAAAGTATGTTTTTTCAATATACTTTAATTATATTATTGCAATTTATTCTGGACTTTAGATGTCATGCGACGGAAGAATTTTTTGAAGAAAGACAGATTAGCGCCGCACGGCCGTTGTGCTTGCTAACCAAAGAGGGAAATATTTCGTTCTGGAACCCAACTAAAGACTTTACTGGACAATGGACCCCGTTACAACTTTCTGATGGAAGATCAACAAAGATAAGGACCCAATTTGGGATGCTTTTTCATATATCTGTCGAACTGTGCTATGCTAGCGCTTGACTAGAATCAATGCTGCCGTATGCTAGCTAATGTTGTAAGCTAATATAACGATATATTGTGTTTTCGCTGTCAAACACTTCAAAAATCGGAAATATTGTCTCTATTCACACGATATTTGTCTTTCATTAGCTATCCACCATATGTTTTTCTGAAATGTTTTATGAGGTGTAATTAGTAGTTGACGTTGGTGTCTGTATTTTCTCTGGCTACTCCCGTCTGATTTCAGACTGTAGCTATGCTGTAGCAATGATGGGAGCAGTAATGTAAAACTGATTTATAGCTAAAATATGCACATTTAATGAACAAAACATAGATTTATTGTGTAACATGTTATAGGACTGTCATCTGAGGTAGTTTTTTCTAGGTTCTTTTGGTTTTAGGTTATTTAGGTTGGCTTGTGCATGCTACTTGAATCATAATTCATACATCATAATCATAATCATACGTGTCTGTCCACTTTTGTATTTGGTGGTGAGCTCACATAAATATATGTGGTGTTTTCTCTGTAAAACATTTAAAAAATCGGACATGTTGGCTGGATTGACAAGATGTTTATCTTTCAAATGCTGTATTGGACTTGTTAATGTGTGAAAGTTAAATATTTAAAAAAAATAGCTTTTGAATTTCGCGCCCTGCACATGAGCTGGATGTTGTCATATTTGTACCGACGTCGGGAGAGCCCGCCTAACAGGTTAACATCACCCTCAGCTCTGGCATCTTCCCCAATATTTGGAACCAAGGACTGAACACCCCAATACACAAAAGTGGAGAAAATTTTTACCCCAATAACTACCGTGAGATATGCGTCCACAGATACCTTGGGAAAATCCTCTGCATTATCATTAACAGCAGACTCACACATTTCCTCAGTGAACTGAGCAAATTTCAAATTGGCTTTTTTACAAATTACCGTATGACAGACCACATATTCACCCTGCATACCCTAATTGTAAAATAAACAAACCAAAAAAAAGGAAAAGTCTTCTCATGCATTGTTAATTTCAAAAAAGCTTTTGACTCAATTTGGCATGCGGGTCTGCAATACAAATTGATGGAAAGTAGTGTTGGGGGAAAAACATACGACATCCAAAATCCATAAAATCCACAAACAAGTGTGCAGTTAAAATTGGCAAAAAACACACACATTTCTTTCCACAGGGCCATGGGGTGAGACAGGGATGCAGCTTAAGCCCCACCCTCTTCAACATAAAAACAATGAATTGGCGAGGGCACTAGAACAGTCTGCAGCACCCGGCCTCACCCTACTAGAATCTGAAGTCAAATGACTACTGTTTGCTGATGATCTGGTGCTTCTATCCCCAACCAAGGAGGGCCTACAGCAGCACCTAGATCTTCTGCACAGATTCTATCAGACCTGGGCCCTGACAGTAAATCTCAGTAAGACCAAAATATGGTGTTCCAAAAAAGGTCCAGTCGCCAGGACCACAAATACAAATTCCATCTAGACACCTTTGCCCTAGAGCACACAAAAAACTATACATACCTTGGCCTAAATATTAGCGCCACAGGTAACTTCCACAAAGCTGTGAACGATCTGAGTCACAAGGCAAGAAGGGCATTCTATGCCATCAAAAATAACATAAAATTCAACATACCAATTAGGATCTGGCTAAAAATACTTGAATCAGGTAAGAACCCATTGCCCTTCATGGTTGTGAGGTCTGGGGTCTGCTCACCAACCAAGAATTCACTAAATGGGACAAACACCAAATTGAGACTCTGCATGCAGAATTCTGCAAAAATATCCTCCGTATACAACGTAGAACACCAAATAATGCATGCAGAGCAGAATTAGGCTGCTAATGATCAAAATCCAGAAAAGAGACGTTCAATTCTACAACCACCTAAAAGGAAGTGATTCCCAAACCTTCTATAACAAAGCCGTCTCTTACAGAGAGATTAACCTGGAGAAATCCTTAAGCAAGCTGGTCCTGGGGCTCTGTTTCACAAACACAAACACACCCCACAGAGCCCCAGGACACCAACCAAATCATGAGAAAACAAAAAGATAATTACTTGACACATTGGAAAGAATTAACAAAAAAACTGAGCAAACTAGAATGCTATTTGGCCCTAAACCGAGAGTACACAGTGGCAGAAAACCTGACCACTGTGACTGACCCAAACTTAATGAAAGCTTTGATTATGTACAGACTCAGTGAGCATAGCCTTGCTATTGAGAAAGGCCGCCGTAGGCCTGGCTCTCAAGAGAAGACAGGCTATGTGCACACTGCCCACAAAATGAGGTGGAAACTGAGCTGCACTTCCTAACCTCCTGCCCAATGTATGACCATATGAGAGACACATATTTCCCTCAGACTACACAGATCCACAAAGAATTTGAAAACAAACCCGGTTTAGATAAACTCACATATCTACTGGGCGACATACCACAGTGTGCCATCACAGCAGCAATATTTGTGACCTGTTGCCACAAGAAAAGGTCAACCAGTGAAGAACAAATACCATTGTAAATACAACCTTTATTTTCCCTTTTGTACTTTAGGCATTTGTACATCATTACAACACTGTATCTATACATAATACATAGTATTCTTTTGGAACTTCTGTTTATTTTTTTTATTTTAAGAGGAGAGGAGAGAGGAGGAAAGAGAGAGAGAGAGAGAGAGAGAAGAGGAGAGGAGAGGGGGGAGAGAGGAGGGAGGGGAGAGAGGAGAGGAGAGGAGAGAGGGGGGGAGAGAGAGAGGAGGAGGATAGAGAGAGGGTGAGAGAGGAGAGGAGAGAGGAGGAAAGAGAGAGAGAGAGGAGGAGAGGAGAGAGGGGGAGAGAGGAGAGGAGAGGAGAGAGAGAGCGAGAGAGAGAGAGAGAGAGAGAGAGAGGGGAAGAGGAGAGAGTAGGAGAGAGGAGAGGAGAGGGGGAGAAAGAGAGAGAGAGAGGAGGAGAGGAGAGGAGAGAGGGGGAGAGAGGAGAGGAGAGAGGGGGAAAGAAAGAGAGTGAGAAGAAAGGGAGAGAGGGGGAGAGAGGAGAGGATAGAGGGGTAAAGAGAGGAAGACTTTTGTGAGTGTAATGTTTACTGATTGTTTATTTCCCTTGTTTACTTCCCATTTGTTTATTATCTATTTCATTTGCTTTGGCAATGTAAACATATGTTTCCCATGCCAATAAAGCCCTTTAAATTGAATTGAGAGAGAGAGAGAGAGAGAAATATACTAGAAGGAGAGAGAGATGAGCAGATGTGCGCCCACATTTTTCAGAATGTTTTTACAAAAATATAGATTTAGAGTTTTATGAACTTTTATTTTTCGGCAAGGACATATACAGGATACTACCCTCCACAACATAACCTTCACTCCAAATCAAAACTCCAAACCTACAACCTGATTTTGGACAATATTACCTGGAAGGAGTTTTACTACCAAAGATTCTTATTTCCAAGCTATACAGCAAATGCTCTGTCAAACAAACAACAGAAATGTGAAAACACCATCCAACCTGGAACTGAGTGAGTCATGTTTAGTCTGAAGCTACTTTTAAAGCCAAGTAGAAAAATATGTTACAATGATATATTTTACATTTTAAGGACTGAATGCTAAGTTACGGCTACCAAGCTTGCTAGGACAGAACACATCTGACTGCCACTTTAATTAGCATTGAGATGTGAAGTGAGAGGTGTCAAAGCCCTTGAGCCAAACAATGGCAGGAGAGTTTCACAGCTTATCCCACCCAAATGCAGAGGCCTTTGAAGCCCCCTCCCACTGTTCAGAGGTCATTTCAATACAGTATTCTGTGGATTATAAAAATGAGAAGGCAGGGAAAGAGTACAAAAAGAAGCTCCTTATGGAAAATCAAGAGGCACTTTTTGCTGACTATTATAAAAATGGGAACATACGCAACTTAATCTTCCACACAGACCATCCCCTGTTATGGAACAGTGCTATATTAGACAACAAGGACTCTGAGTCAGCCAATGTCAACCTGTACAAGTCTGGAACAGTAATGGTACAGGGCAACCCAAAACAGTTTCAGCTAGACTTTCACTTAATCAAAGTGATAGCTCAGGAGGATAAGCTCTCTCTTGAGAAAGATCATCCGAGCGTGTCAGACCAGATTTCTTCATTATACAACCCCACAGATGAGCAACCCCAAGCAGAAAGTCAACCTCCCAGCACAGAGTACTACTCCTTCATTGAAATGAAGGATAAATTCACCCAGCTGGAGGTAAGGCAGGTGGAGCTGAAACAGCAGGTGAACACACTCCAGTCAGCACAAAACATTGTCCAGCTCAACAACACCACCTCAACCAGACCCGGAGAGCTGGAGGTGGAGAGAGACATATCTGCACTCTGGACTGTGGTGAGACAACTTCAACAGGTGAAAGAGCAGGAGCATGAGAAGAACAGAGCACTAGAGGAGAAGGTGAAAGTGCTTGAGGAAAAGGTGAGAACAATGACGTGTGACAGAGAACAAACCACTAGAGAGGTGGCCATCCCCGCAGAGAAGCCAGCAGAACAGCCCACCCCAGACCCTCACCAAAGCCTTGACACCACAGCAGAACAGCCCACCCCAGACCCTGACCATAGCCTCGACACCACAGCAGAACATTCCACCACAGACCCTGACCATAGCCTTGACACCACAGCAGAACAGCCCACCCCAGACCCTGACCATAGCCTCGACACCACAGCAGAACAGCCCACCCCAGACCCTGACCAAAGCCTCGACACCACAGCAGAACAGCCCACCCCAGACCCTGACCATAGCCTCGACATCAAAGCAGAACATTCCACCACAGACCCTGACCATAGCCTTGACACCACAGCAGAACAGCCCACCCCAGACCCTGACCATAGCCTCGACACCACAGCAGAACAGCCCACCCCAGACCCCGACCAAAGCCTCGACACCACAGCAGAAGCCTTCTTCACAACAATTGTACCGCTCTCCTTGAAGTTCTTGATGATCCGCTAAATGGTTGATTCAGGTGCAATCTTACTGGCAGCAATATCCTTGCCTGTGAAGTCCTTTTTGTGCAAAGCAATGACGACGGCACGTGTTTCCTTGCAGGTAACCATGGTTGACAGAGGAATAACAATGATTCCAAGCACCACCCTCCTTCTGAAGCTTCCAGTCTGTTATTTAAACTCAATCAGCATGACAGAGTGATCTCCAGCCTTGTCCTCATCAACACTCACACCTGTGTTAAAGAGAGAATCACTGACATGATGTCAGCTGGTCCTTTTGTGGCAGGGCTGAAATGCAGTGGAAATATTTTGGGGGGATTCAGTTCATTTGCATGGCAAAGAGGGACTTTGCAATTAATTGCAATTCATCTGATCACTCTTCATAACATTCTGGAGTATATGCAAATTGCCATCATACAAACTGAGGCATCAGACTGTGAAAATTAATATTTGTGTCATTCTCAAAACTTTTGGCTACAACTTTACATAGTCAATGGTAGTCTTTGAGGGGACTCCTATGATAGGCACACCTACAGTCCATCTCTTGGCTGTAGTACTCTTCCCAAACTTTTACAGTCCCGTACCCCTTCAAACATTCAACCTCCAGCTGCGTACCCCCTGTAGCACCAGGGTCAGCGCACTCTCAAATGTTGTTTTTTGACATCATTGTAGCCTGCCACACACACACTATACGATACATTTATTAAACATAAGAATGAGTGTGAGTTTTTGTCACAACCCGGTTCGTGGGAAGTGACAAAGAGCTCTTACAGGACCAGGGCACATTTAATAATATAATAATAATCAATAATTTTTCTCTTTATTTAAACATCTTATATATAAAACCTTATTTGTTCATCTAAAATGGTGAATAACTCACCACAGGTTAATGAGAAGGGTGGCTTGAAAGGATGCACATAACTCTGCAATGTAGGGTTGTATTGGAGAGAGTCACAGTCTTTTTCCACACAGTCTGCACCTGTATTTAGTTTTCATGCTAGTGAGGGCCAAGAATCCACTCTTACATAGGTACGTGGTTGCAAAGGGCATCAGTGTCTTAACACAGTTATTTGTATCATCCATTTAGGGAAAGTTTCTGTGTAAATGCGCACCAAACTCACTCAGGTGCTTCGCTATATCACATTTGACCTTGTCTTGAGCTTGAGTTCATTTGCACACAGAAAATCATACAATGATGGAAAGACCTGTGTGTTGTCCTTGTTAAAGTAGACAGAGAAGAGCTCCAACTTCTTAATCATAGTCTCAATTTCGTCCAGCACATTGAACATAGTTGAGGATAGTCCCTGTAACCCTAGATCCAGATCATTCAGGGGAGAAAAAACATCACCCAGATAGGCCAGTCACGTGAGAAACTCGTCATCATGTAAGACAAGTGAAAATTATGGTCAGTAAATAAAACTTTAACCTTTCACGAGTATCTACCCCGGGTCCGGGAGCACCCCCCACCCCCCCCCACACTGAGTAGCATAGCCTAGCATAGCGTCACAATTAAATAGTAGCATCTAAATATCATTAAATCACAAGTCCAAGACACCTAATGAAAGATACAGATCTTGTGAATAAAGCCACCATTTCAGATTTTTAAAATGTTTTACAGGGAAGACAAAATATGTAAATCTATTAGCTAACCACGTTAGCAAAAGACACCACTTTTCTAACTCCATCAGTTTCTTACTCCATCAGGTGCTATCACCAATTCGGCTAAACTAAGATATTGATAGCCACTAACCAAGAAAAAACCTCATCAGATGACAGTCTGATAACATATTTATGGTATAGGATAGGTTTTGTTAGAAAAAAGTGCATATTTCAGGTAGATATCATAGTTTACAATTGCACCCACCGTCACAAATGGACTAGAATAAATACATAGAGCAACGTGTTTACCTAATTACTAATCATCAAACATTTCGTAAAAATACACAGCATACACTAATCGAAAGACAGATCCTGTGAATACAGACAATATTTCAGATTTTCTAAGTGTCTTACAGCGAAAACACAATAAATCGTTATATTAGCATACCACATATGCAAACGTTACCAGAGCATTGATTCTAGCCAAAGAGAGCGATAACGTAAACATCGCCAAAATATATTAATTTTTTCACTAACCTTCTCAGAATTCTTCAGATGACACTCCTGTAACATCACATTACAACATACATATACAGTTTGTTCGAAAATGTGCATATTTAGCCACCAAAATCATGGTTAGACAATGACAAAAGTTGCCCAGCTGGTCAGACAATGTCGTGCGCCATATTAGACAGTGATCTAGTCGTATACATAAATACTCATAAACGTGACTAAAAATATAGGGTGGACAGCGATTGATAGACAATTTAATTCTTAATACAATCGCTGATTTGCTACGTCAAACAAAATGGCGTCATAAGCGATTAACATTTCTCGACAGAAACACGATTTATCATAATAAATTGTTCCTACTTTGAGCTGTTCTTCCATCAGAATCTTGGGCAAAGAATCCTTTCTTGGGTCTAATCGTCTTTTGGTCGAAAGCTGTCCTCTTGCCATGTGGAAATGCCAACTGCGTTCGGCATGAACTGGAAACCTGCCCGGCTCTTCAAAAAGTCTCAGAAATAAATGTCCCAAAATGCGCACTAAACGGATATAAATTGCTATAAAACGGTTTAAATTAACTACCTTATGATGTTTTTAACTCCTATAACGAGTAAAAACATGACCTGAGAAATATTACTGGCTCCACTAATGCTTGGAAAAAGAACGGGTCGGTGTCCACCGTGCGTCCGGCGCAGCTGGAAAGGAGTTCCTACCTACACGTGTTTTTGTTTTATAGTGGCTGTGATTGGGCAATCGATACCATTCAAAGCGTCATCACGTAAAGGCATCCAGGGGAAGACGTAAGCAGTGTCCGTATCCTTATAGCATTCACAGTGGCCTTTAAACTGACTCCAGATCAGGGGCCAAAATGTGTGAAATCTGACTCCATGTCAGGGAAATTGCTGTAGAATGAGTTCTGTTCCACTCAGAGACAAAATTCCAACGGCTATAGAAACTAGAGACTGTTTTCTATCCAATAATAGTAATAATATGTATATTGTACGATAAAGTAGGAGAGTAGGAAGCCGTTTAATCTGTAATGCAAATATGCTAATGAGTAAACAGCACCCCCTGTAGTCGCAAGAAGTTAAGTTCGTCTCGCAATTCAAAAAAACGTGTCAATACTTTGCCCATTGATAACCAGCACACTTCTGTATGTTGTAAACGTGTTACATGGTCGCTGTCCATATCATTGCATAGTGCAGAAAATACACAAGAGTTCAGGGTCCTTGCTTTAATTAACAAAGTTAACCATTTTCACTGTAGTGTCCAAAACATCTTTCAAGCTGTCAGGCTTTCCCTTGGCAGCAAGAGCCTCTCGGTGGATGCTGCAGTGTACCCAACGGGTGTACTCCACTATGTCTCCCTGTCATGGCTTTTGCGCCATCAGTACAGATACCAACACATCTTGACCACCAAAGTCCATTTGATGTCACAAAGCTGTCCAGTACTTTAAAAATATCCTCTCCTGTTGTCCTGGTTTCCAGTGGTTTGCAGAAGAGGATTTCTTCCTTAATTGAGCCCCCATAAACGTAAGGGACATATACCAGGAGCTGTGCCAGGCCCGCCACGTCTGTCAACTCATCCAGCTGTAACCCATATAATTCACTGGCTTGTATGCAAAGCAGTAATTGTTACAAAACATCTCCTGCCATGTCACTGACACGTTGTGAAACAGTGTTTGATGAAGTCACTGTCTGTATAGTTTTTTTGGCCTTTTCCCCCAGCATTGTCCCAGCCATATCCGCAGCAGTAGGAAGAATTAAGTCTTCCACAATAGTATGCGGCTTGCCTGTCCTAGCCTCTCGGTAGCTCACCATATAAGACGCTTATTCTCCTTTCTTATTAATGGTATGTGTTGATTTTATACGTCTTACTACTCAAAAGACGTCTTCATTCTCGCTCAAAAAACTCCTGTGGCTTATTTTTTGAAATTGGCATGTTTTGTTTCTAAATGTCTGTGCAAGGGTGAAGGTTTCATCGAGTCCTGAGATAGTACTTTTGCACATATAACACACTGTGGCTGAGGAAAGGCACTACTCCCAATATAAGTGAACCCCAAATCAATGTAGTTCTCATCATATTTGCGTCTCTTCGAAGGTGCAACGTCCCTGTCTGTTGTTCGGTGCTTTCCCAGGTAAGAGGGCAGTAGCTCTTCAGCTGCATCAGATTCACAACTGTCAGTGTCCATGCTAGCTGGGCTAACAACACATGTAGAATTACTGATGCTAGCATTGGATGTGCTCATGGAAGCAGATCAACTTGTGTTGTCGACAGGTGCGGGTGTAGTACCGCTGGTAGTAACAGTACGCATACTCCTGTTTGGGAATACCTGCTGTAGACGACTTTATCACTGACCTCAACCCAGAGTCTCTCAGAGCGCTCACAGTCAGTCCACTGACACCCCTATCAGATCACAGCAAAATCACAATCTACTTGAACAGAGAAATACTCAATCTTGAGGCATCATAGCCAAAGGAACTGAATAATATTAAGAAATGGTTTAGATGTAAGGAAAGTTGTGTGGAAACCTCCCAAAAAACTATTGAGCAACAACAAATTCAATCCCTTTTACGACAACTTTCTGGACAAAACGTTTCACTGTAAAAGTGAAGGTGTAAACTTGGCAGTAGAAAACCTAAACAGTATATTTGACCTGTCAGCTTCCCTATCGAATCTAAAGATGTAAATCATTTGATTAAGAATGCAAAAAACTAAGAAAGAAATTGAGAAACCTTTCCAACCAAAAACACAGAGACCCAGAAAACCTGAGCCTACGCCTTCACTACGGTGAATCACTAAAACAATACAGAAAACCTGAGTCTACGCCTTCACTATGGTGAATCACTAAAACAATACAGAAAACCTGAGCCTACGCCTTCACTATGGTGAATCACTAAAACAATACAGAAAACCTGAGCCTACGCCTTCACTATGGTGAATCACTAAAACAATACAGAAAACCTGAGCCTATGCCTTCACTATGGTGAATCACTAAAACAATACAGAAAACCTGAGCCTATGCCTTCACTATGGTGAATCACTAAAATAATACAGAAATACACTACGGAAAAAGAAGGAACAGCATGTCAGAAATCATCTCAATGTAATTGAAGAATCCATAGACTCTAACCACTTCTGGAAAAATTGGAAAACACAAAATAAACAACAACACAAAGAATGATTTATCCAAAATGGAGATGTATGGGTAAACCACTTCTCCAATCTTGTTTGCTCCATAACAAATAAAAAACAGCAAAACCATATATATGATCAAATATAAATCTTATAATCAACTGTTAAAGACTACCAGAACCCAGTGGATTCTCCAATTATACTGAATGAACTACAGGAAAAAATACAAACCCTGGCATCTTCCCCAATATTTGGAACCAAGGACTGATCACACCAATCCACAAAACTTAAGACAAATTTGACCCCAACAACTACCGTGGGACATGCATTAACAGCAACCTTGGGAAAATCCTCTACATTATCATTAACAGCAGACTCAGTGAAAACAATGAACTGAGCGAATGTCAAATTGGCTTTTAACCAAATTACCGTATGACAGACCACGTAATCACCCTGCACATCCCAATTGACAAACAAAAAAACAAAAACAAAGGAAAAGTCTTCTCATCCATTGTTGATTTCAAAAAAGCTTTTGACTCAATTTGGCATGAGGGTCTGCTATACAAATTGATGGAAAGTAGTGTTGGGGGAAAAACATACGACATTATAAAATCCACACACATTTCTTTCCTCAGGGCCGTGGGGTGAGACAGGGATGCAGTTTAAGCCCCACCCTCTTCAACTTAAAAACAATGAATTGGCGAGGGCACTAGAACACTCTACTAGAATCTGAAGTCAAATGTTTACTGTTTGCTGATGATCTAGTACTTCTATCCCCAACCAAGGAGGGCCTACAGCAGCACCTAGATCTTCTGCACAGATTCTGTCAGACCTGGGAACTGACAGTAAATCTCAGTTCCAAAAAAGGTCAATTTGCCAGGATCATAAATACAAATTCCATCTAGACACCTTTGCCCTAGAGCACACAAAAAAACTATACATACCTCGGCCTAAACATCAGCGCCACAGGTAACTTCCACAAAGCTGTGAACGATCTGAGAGACAAGGCAAGAAGGGTCTTCAATGCCATCTAAAGGAACATAAAATTCTATACATCAATTAGAACCTGGCTAAAATTACTTTTTATAGAGTATAATAGAACCCATTGCCCTTCATGGTTGTGAGGTCTGGAGTCCTTATAGAACCCATTGCCCTTCATGGTTGTGAGGTCTGGGGTCCTTATAGAACCCATTGCCCTTCATGGTTGTGAGGTCTGGAGTCCTTATAGAAACCATTGCCCTTCATGGTTGTGAGGTCTGGGGTCCTTATAGAACCCATTGCCCTTCATGGTTGTGAGGTCTGGAGTCCTTATAGAACCCATTGCCCTTCATGATTGTGAGGTCTGGAGTCCTTACAGAACCCATTGCCCTTCATGGTTGAGAGGTCTGGAGTCCTTATAGAACCCATTGCCCTTCATGGTTGAGAGGTCTGGAGTCCTTATAGAACCCATTGCCCTTCATGGTTGAGAGGTCTGGAGTCCTTATAGAACCCATTGCCCTTCATGGTTGTGAGGTCTGGGGTCCTTATAGAACCCATTGCCCTTCATGGTTGAGAGGTCTGGAGTCCTTATAGAACCCATTGCCCTTCATGGTTGAGAGGTCTGGAGTCCTTATAGAACCCATTGCCCTTCATGGCTGTGAGGTCTGGAGTCCTTATAGAACCCATTGCCCTTCATGGTTGAGAGGTCTGGAGTCCTTATAGAACCCATTGCCCTTCATGGCTGTGAGGTCTGGAGTCCTTATAGAACCCATTGCCCTTCATGGTTGAGAGGTCTGGAGTCCTTATAGAACCCATTGCCCTTCATGGTTGTGAGGTCTGGGGTCCTTATAGAACCCATTGCCCTTCATGGTTGAGAGGTCTGGAGTCCTTATAGAACCCATTGCCCTTCATGGCTGTGAGGTCTGGAGTCCTTATAGAACCCATTGCCCTTCATGGTTGAGAGGTCTGGAGTCCTTATAGAACCCATTGCCCTTCATGGCTGTGAGGTCTGGAGTCCTTATAGAACCCATTGCCCTTCATGGTTGAGAGGTCTGGAGTCCTTATAGAACCCATTGCCCTTCATGGTTGAGAGGTCTGGAGTCCTTATAGAACCCATTGCCCTTCATGGTTGTGAGGTCTGGGGTCCTTATAGAACCCATTGCCCTTCATGGTTGAGAGGTCTGGAGTCCTTATAGAACCCATTGCCCTTCATGGTTGTGAGGTCTGGGGTCCTTATAGAACCCATTGCCCTTCATGGTTGTGAGGTCTGGTGTCCTTATAGAACCCATTGCCCTTCATGGTTGTGAGGTCTGGGGTCCTTATAGAACCCATTGCCCTTCATGGTTGAGAGGTCTGGAGTCCTTATAGAACCCATTGCCCTTCATGGTTGTGAGGTCTGGGGTCCTTATAGAACCCATTGCCCTTCATGGTTGAGAGGTCTGGAGTCCTTATAGAACCCATTGCCCTTCATGGTTGTGAGGTCTAGGGTCCTTATAGAACCCATTGCCCTTCATGGTTGAGAGGTCTGGAGTCCTTATAGAACCCATTGCCCTTCATGGTTGTGAGGTCTGGGGTCCTTATAGAACCCATTGCCCTTCATGGTTGTGAGGTCTAGGGTCCTTATAGAACCCATTGCCCTTCATGGTTGAGAGGTCTGGAGTCCTTATAGAACCCATTGCCCTTCATGGTTGAGAGGTCTGGGGTCCTTATAGAACCCATTGCCCTTCATGGTTGTGAGGTCTGGGGTCCTTATAGAACCCATTGCCCTTCATGGTTGTGAGGTCTGGGGTCCGCTCACCAACCAGGAATTCACTAAATGGGACAAACACCATATTGAGACTCTGCAGGCAGAATTCTGTAAAACATATCCTCTATGTAAAACATAAAACACCAAATAACTCATGCAGAGCAGAATTAGGCCGAAATCCGCTAATGATCAAAATCCAGAAAAGAGACGTTAAATTCTACAACCACCTAAAAGGAAGCGATTCCCAAAACCTTCCACAACAAAGCCGTCTCTTACAGAGAGATTAACCTGGAGAAGAGTTCCCTAAGCAAGCTGGTCCTGGGGCTCTGTTTCACAAACACAAACACACCCCACAGAGCCCCAGAACAGCAATACAATTCGACCCAACCAAATCATGAGAAAACAAAAAGATAATTACTTGACACATTGGAAAGAATGAACAAAAGAAAATGCTATTTGGCCCTAAACAGAAAGTACACAGTGGCAGAATACCTGACCTCTGTGACTGACCCAAACTTAAGGAAAGCTTTGACTATGTACAGACTCAGTGAGCATAGCCTTGCTATTGAGATAGGCAGACATGGCTCTCAAGAGAAGACAGGCTATGTGCACACTGCCCACAAAATGAGGTGGAAACAGAGCTGCACTTCCTAACCTCCTGCCCAATGTATGACAATATTAGAGACACATATTACCCACAGATCCACAAAGAATTAGAAAACAAACCCGGTTTTTATAAACTCCCTTATCTATTGGGTAAAATACCACAGTGTGCCATCACAGCAGCAAGATTTGTGACCTGTTGCCACAAGAAAAGGCCAACCAGTGAAGAACAAACACCATTGTAAATACAACCCATGTTCATGTTTATTTATTTTCCCTTTTGTACTTTAACTATTTGTACATCATTTTGAAATGTCATTATTCTTTTGGAACTTTTGTGAGTGTTATGTTTACTGTTCATTTTTATTATTTATTTCACTTTTGTTTATTATCTACTTCACTTGCTTTGGCAATGTTAACACATGTTTCCCATGCCAATAAAGCCCCTTAAATTGAATTGAATTGAAATTGAAAGAGAGAGAGAGAACGGGAGGAGGGGGGGACTACTTCATCATGTATGGCTCGCCGCCGGCCCTTCATCATACACTGCTAGTCCTACCCCCTCTTCCCCCCAGCACTGAAACTCAATTCACCCATATCACGTCCATTACGGCCTGATTCATACTCTGCTCACTGGGGGCCTGCCACAGCCATCCATCTTGTCTCCGGGTCGGAGCGAGGGAGGAAGGGAAGGAAGGTTGCCTGGCAGATCTAGGGCCACGCTAGATGGAGTAGACGCTATCCTATCAAGCCATCCAACCGCACCAGTAAAAACATCCGGAAGCTTTAACGGTGCCGAGCAGCGTTTGCCGGCTGCACTAGAAAAAACTATTTTATCCACCTGTCTACCCAGACAGGACAGGGCTTTTTCAACCCACTCCCTCCTTTCCACCTTCATTGCCTTCCTCTCTACCTCCATCATGTGGGACTTTTATGGTTTGTCCTTCCAAGTGATGTCCTCTATCCATCTTTCTCTATTCCCCTCTCTCTCTCTCTCTCTCTCTCTCTCTCTCTCTCTCTCTCTCTCTCTCTCTCTCTCTCTCTCTCTCTCTCTCTCTCTGTCCCTCTCTCTCTCTCTCTCTCTCTCTCTCTGTCTCTCTCTCTCTCTCTCTCTTCTCTCTCTCTCTCTCTCTCTCTCTCAATTTCAATTCAATTTAAGGGGTTTTATTGGCATGGGAAACATGTTTACATTGCCAAAGCAAGGGAAATATAGCGTAAACAAAAGTTAAAGAAACCATTAAAAAAACAGTAAACATTACACTCACAAAAGATCCAAAAGAATAAAGACATTTCAAATGTCTCTATCTTTCTCTCTCCTCCCCTCTCTCCATTCCTCTCTCTATTCATCTCTCTCCTCGCTCTCTATTCCTCTCTCTCTCTATTCCTCTCTCTCCTCCTCTCTCTCTATTCCTCTCTCTCTATTCCTCTTTCTCCATTCCTCTCTCTCTATTCCCCTCTCTCTATTCCTCTCTCGCTATTCCTCTCTCTCTATTCCTCTCTCTCCATTCCTCTCTCTCTATTCCTCTCTCTCCTCTCTCTCTATTCCTCTCTCTCCTCCTCTCTCTCCTCTCTCTATTCCTCTCTCTCCTCCTTTCTCTATTCCTCTCTCTATTCCTCTCTCTATTCCTCTCTCTCTATTCCTCTCTCTCTCCTCCTCTCACTCTATTCCTCTCTCTACTCTTCTCACTCTATTCCTCTCTCTCTTCGCCTCTACCCCTATTCCTCTCTCTCTCTCTATTCCTCTCTCTCTCTCTCTCTATTCCTCTCTCTCTCTCTCTCTATTCCTCTCTCTCTCTATTCCTCTCTCTCCTCTTCTCTCTCTATTCCTCTCTCTCTCCGCCTCTACCCCTATTCCTCTCCCTCTCTATTCCTCTCTCTCTCCTCTCTCTATTCCCCTCTCTTTCTATTCATCTCTCTCTCATCCTACTCTCTCTATTGGCATGGTTTTGCTGTGGAATGGAAGACTTGGAGCAGTTCACTGCTAGGTTTGGAGAAGGCTTCAGTAGGTGTGGCTAGGTGTCTGGGTTCAGTGTACTGTTCCTCACAAACCATATTCCCCAAGACCCGAGGTCCTCATAAACCATGCATCCCCCAGACCCGAAGTCCTCATAAACCATGTCCCCCCCAGACCCGAGGTCCTCATAAACCATGTTCCCCCCAGACCCGAGGTCCTCATAAACCATGTTCCCCCCAGACCCGAGGTCCTCACAAACCATGTTCCCCCCAGACCCGAGGTCCTCATAAACCATGTTCCCCCCAGACCCGAGGTCCTCATAAACCATGTTCCCCCCAGACCCGAGGTCCTCACAAACCATGTTCTCCCCCAGACCCGAGGTCCTCACAAACCATGTTCCCCCCAGACCTGAGGTCCTCATAAACCATGCATCCCCCAGACCCGAAGTCCTCATAAACCATGTCCCCCCCAGACCCGAGGTCCTCATAAACCATGTTCCCCCCAGACCCGAGGTCCTCATAAACCATGTTCCCCCCAGACCCGAGGTCCTCACAAACCATGTTCCCCCCAGACCCGAGGTCCTCATAAACCATGTTCCCCCCAGACCCGAGGTCCTCATAAACCATGTTCCCCCCAGACCCGAGGTCCTCACAAACCATGTTCTCCCCCAGACCCGAGGTCCTCACAAACCATGTTCCCCCCAGACCTGAGGTCCCCACAAACCATATTCTCCCCAAACTCATGGTCCCCACAAACCTGCCAGTAGGCCGGCCTGACAGCCATTCCAAACAACATGGCACTATTGTGTCAGAGCCAGCTAGGCAAACACACAGGACACACACAACAAACACACATTACCACATGGACAGATTTGATGTACAACAAACATGCGACAAAAAGGCCCTAGTCCCTGTGTGTGTCAAGGCTGCTAATTGACACAAAAAGTGAACAGGTTATATGAGACAACAAAGAGGGGGAATGATAGATGGAGCAGAGTAGACTCGCCTGTCTGTCTGTCTTTCTGACAGCAAGCAGCCAATTACTGATGAAAGTGGTGGGATGAGTCCTGCCAGACCACAGCTTTCCATTAGCACATGCCAGCCAACCATGTGTGTGTGTGTGTGTGTGTGTGTGTGTGTGTGTGTGTGTGTGTGTGTGTGTGTGTGTGTGTGTGTGTGTGTGTGTGTGTGTGTGTGTGTGTGTGTGTGTGTGTGTGTGTGTGTGTGTGTGTGTGTGTGTGTGTGTGTGTGCGTGTGTGTGTGTGTGTGTAAGGGGGGCTCAGGGGGTCTGCTGGATCCTTTTCACGCTCACACACTAGCGATAAATAACCAGCCGATTCATTTCCCGCAGTTGAGCACATGGAATTGCAATGAGTTGGGGGAGACAGCCCGTCAACCCGAGACCAGCCGATACGTGCAGCCGTGCGCACAGCAGAGTGGAGCTCTAGTGCGGACTCATAAGCGCTCATCTCACCACGCGCACCGAATCAATAACTCCGGCCAAGCACTCGAAAGCTCACCAGTCTCCATCTTTAAAAATGACAGATACCTGAGCTCATTCCATGAAATGACGCACCTATTATTATTATTACACAGTAATATCACAACCACTCCTTTCCTGTAAACAATAGCATCATTCGACCAAATAGTAATAGGATCAAGTCATGTGAATTAGTGTCAGTAAGTCACCCACAGAAGTGGGATAAGTGGTAACTGGCAGTAGCGTTGGCACGTCTGCCTGCTTGGCCATGCCTGTGTGTGCTCACTGTACCACTGCCAGCCCTGCGGATGACTTCATTCTAATGAATGAGTTGTTTGCCTTCATGTCGAGCGCGCCATGCCACAATGACACAGACAAATACAGGGGAATTTTTTTTTCTCCAGCTTTCCAGCAACTTCACATGCTCCATTCGGATCACTGGTGAGAGTAGATTTCCAACAAAAAGCTCTAGGGGTATGTATGCGTTCACTAGGTTACCACACACACACACACACACACACACACACACACACACACACACACACACACACACACACACACACACACACACACACAAACACCCAGTCTTCCCCCATGCAGCCTTGGTTATCACCCTCACGCGAACATCCTCGCGGCTCGTTGGTGATAATATATTCTGCATCGCAATCGGGAGTTGATTCTCGTACCAACAGGCTGAAAACACCAAGTAATCTGACAGATGCTGATGCATTATTTAAGAGTCTCTTAAGAGTCTCTTGTTATTAGTTACGAGTCCTACTTCTATGCCTAAATTGCCCCGTGCCTTCTCAAATCGCACTCGACAGACGTGCAATTTTGTGTGGGAGCTCTCAGGTTGGTTGCCATCGTTTAAGAATAAACCAAACAGAACGAATGACAGACGGCGCTCCGCATTCAATACCCTAAAAAACACTGAAATT
This sequence comes from Salvelinus fontinalis, assembly GCF_029448725.1. Classification (NCBI taxonomy): domain Eukaryota; kingdom Metazoa; phylum Chordata; class Actinopteri; order Salmoniformes; family Salmonidae; genus Salvelinus; species Salvelinus fontinalis. Next base: position 40,556,305 of record NC_074683.1, read on the forward strand.
ACAAACCGTCACAATGTTATTCAAATAGCGTCTTGTGCTTAAAACCAAATTATACTACTATTATAGCCTACCATGCAATCAATCAAGGTGCTATGATCAATTTATATAACCAATAAAAACAATCCAATAACATGAAGAATGCAGACTTGTCTCCAACAAGACATTGCTTGTCATTAATTGCAGCATTACACTGTTACAATCGGCAAGATTGCGAGATGCAATCAAGAGTCGTTAAAGTCAGAGAAGAGCTAGAAAAACGAAATAGTATACCAGGGGGGTGGAAAATAGCGCACACGGGTGGAATTATGGTCACAGACAGGTCCATAACAGCCTCTCCCCCTCTACACAGTACTGCCTGCTGGTGTGATCAACTTGAGAATGATTTCATGACAGGCTGCATGGGGTGACATGTGAGCGCCGCAACTCCGCAGCTCGAGCTCCGGAGCATCAGCAGCATATAAGTGATGATTTACAAATACTAGGCTGCTACAATAAAAGTAAAGACAGTTATACAGTAAAGTAAAGAAAAAGCAGTAAATCACCTGCTGCCAGTTCTCCTCCAGCGAAGGCATTGCAGAGAAATAGCCAGTGTCATGCACGAGTTGGAGTTCCTGAAAAATACTGTAATTCGCCAACACGTCCATGTTGATGCAAGATTTGAAAGTAATTTACTTTGATCCACCGGAAAAAATACAACCCCACTTTTGTATGGTTAGGGGTTAACAAAACAAAATGTCTTCAGATCCTCCTCTGTGCGTCTGTCCATGCACCAGAAAGTATAGCGCTATATACCACTGGAACTAAATAACACACAGAAGAACCACTATAAACAATAGAAAAAGAAGAGTTGAATATTATGTCTCTGAATTGCAATCCTTTTTTCTCTGGCGCTAACTCTCGGGTCTTCAGTCCAGGAGTGGAATGCCAGCTCGGTGACATAAAACGTCCATCTATTTCCGCATTGCCAGATTGCAATATTCGCTCTATAAATTCCAGGTTGGTTTTTCCGCTGCCTGCAGTGGCTTCATCAGGCGACTGGGAGAGTAGCTCGGGCTAGCTGTCTAGTGAGCGGAGCGAGCAAGCGACTCGGACGGGGGAGTGGTTTGTTGTCAATCAATTCCGTGCGTGACCATATAAGGTAAATAGGGTTTGATGATCTCACTGGCGTCCAATTAAGGCGGCGCTAAAATAGGTAAAAGGGAGGAGTTCGAATGAATGGCGAGCCGCTATTGGCTTTGTGTAGCTGTCACTCTAGTCATACATGGCAGTGAAAGGTGAGCTATTTTTAGATGGCTATATATGCTGCAGCATACTTCCTTCACTCAGTTGAAATCTGTGGCCGAACAGGAAGCATACACAAACCTTCCAGGCTTCACACATGTAATATTATAACACATGTAATATTCCTATAACGTGTTTTTACTGTAATTCATTAAACATTTTTCGAATATAGTTTTAACGGAAGAAACGTCCGGACATGAGACCGATAGGGACTCGGGCTGTGATGTAACATCTTTCCCAACACAACACAGCTCCTAGACGACTTCTCTTGTGGTTTGAGGTTGCAGGCTTTTACTGGAAACCCGCTGTGTAATACAGAACTCAACGTATCTACTCCACAGTGCCTTCAGAAAGTATTCATACCCCTTGACTTCTTCCACATTTTGTTGTGTTACAGCCTCCATTTAAAATTTATTCAATGTAGATTGTTTTGTCACTGGCCAACACACAATACCCCATAATGTCAAAGTGTAATTGTGCTTTTTGAGATTTTTACAAATTAATTAAAAATGAAAAGCTGAAATGTCTTGTCAACAGTCAGTTAGTATTCAACCCTTTTGTTGTCAAGTCTAAATAGTTCAGGAGTAAAAATTTGCTTAACAAGTCACATAATAAGTTGCATGGACACACTGCATCCAATAATAGTGTTAAACATGATTTTTGAATGACTAACATCTCTGTACCCTACACATATAATTATCTGTAAGGTCCCTCAGTTGAGCGGGGAATTTCAAACACAGATTCAACCACAAAGACCAGCAAGGTTTTCCAATGCCTCGCAAAGAAGGGCACATATTGGTTGATGGGTAAACCCCCCCCCCCCCCCCCAAAAAAAAAAAACGGACACTGAATATCCCTTTGAGTATGGTGAAGTTATTCATTTCACTTTGGATGGTGTGTCAATACACCCAGTCATTACAAAGATACAGGCGTCCTTCCTAACTCAGTTCCCAGAGAGGATAAGGAAACGCCTCAGGGATTTCACCATGAGGCCAATGGTGACTTTAAAACAGTTACAGAATTTAATGGCTGTGGTAGGATAAAACTGAGGATGTATCAACATCATCGGAGTTACTCCACAATACTAACCTAATTGACAGAGTGAAAAGAAGGAAGCTTGAACAGAATAAAAATATTCCAAAACATGCATCCTGTTTGCAACAAGCCACTAAAATAATACTGCAAAAAAAGTGGCAAAGCAACTCACTTTTAGTCCTGAATAGAAAGTGTTATGTTTGGGGAAAATCCAATACAACACATTACCGAGTACCACTCTCCATATTTTTAAGCATAGTGGTGGCTGCATCATGTTATGGGTATCCTTGTAATTGTTAAGGACAGGGGAGTTTTTCAGGATAAAAAATAAACGGAATTGAGCTAAGCACAGGCAAATCCTAGAGGAAAACGTAGCTCAGTCTTCTTTTCACCAGGCACTGGGAGATTAATTCACCTTTCAGCAGGACAATAACTTAAAACACAAGGACAAATCTACACTGGAGTTGCTTACCAAGAAGACAGTGAATGTTCCTGAATGGCCGAGTTACAGTTTTGACTTAAATCTGCTTGGAAATCTATTGCAAGACCTGAAAATGGTTGTCTAGCAATGATCAACAATCAATGTGACAGAGCTTGAAGAACTTTTGAAAATAATAATGGGCAAATGTTGAACAATCCAGGTGCTGAAAGCTGTTAGAGATTTACCCAGAAAGACTCACAGATGTAATTGCTGCCAAAGGTGCTTCTACAAAGTGTTGACTCAGGGTTGTGAATACTTATTTAAATGAGATATTTCTGAATACTTAAAAAACAACAACATTGAAAACATTTCTAAAAACATGCTCTGTCATTATGGGGTTTTATTTGTAGATGGGTGACACAAAAAGGCATTGAATCCATTTTGAATTCAGGCTGTAATACAACAGAATGTGGAATAAGTCAAGGGGTATAACTACTTTCTGAAGGGACTGTATCTGTAGCTTGAGGGAAAAATAATACACAAAAAAAAGTACAAGTGTTGCTGTCCCTTAAAATACACACTATTTTTTATTACTCAAAGCTAATCACAAAGCGTTTTAATTCTTATACAGTACTCCTTGGCAATATGGATTATGAATCATTTTATTATGATTACTACGAGTGTGTTGATTGGGGCTGTAATTAATAATTTGGCCATTTTGAGCCATACATCAACTTTAATGAATATAAAAAATTCTAACTTTACATTAATGTGCAATTATATAACCCTTACAATATATTAATACCAGCATGTATCACATTTACTGGTAGAACGGGAAGATGCTGTCCTCATAGCCAGATGAAAACAGATAGGCTGCCTGTTTTTAAATACACTTCTCAGGGGAAAGGGAGCAATCGACTATGACTACTTTACATGATTACATACCAGTCATGTAAATGTATAGATACACATTACCGTATTATTAAAAGGCCGGGGTAAGGGAAGATTTAGTCCCAAATCATTTGAGTTTGTTTGTATAGTTAATGCATATAAATTGAAATGTGAACACACACACAAGTTTCACAGTTCTAGCAATGCTTACCTGGACTGTAATAACACTGTACCTGGTTATGTGTATAGGTTTACTGGGCTACCTAATGTAAAAAAAACTAAGAAATATTAAACCTCCCTTGGTTAGTAATCTACACATGAAGTCTCAGGACCAAATGCACAACAATTACATTTGGCACACATACGTAAACATACAGGTCTCTAATGAGTGTGTACAGTTGAAGTCAGAAGTTTACATACACCTTAGCCAAATATATTTAAACTCAGTTATTCACAATTCCTGACATTTAATCAGAGTAAATATTCCCTGTCTTAGGTCAGTTAGGATCCCCACTTTATTTTAAGAATGTGAAATGTCAGAATAATAGTAGAGAGAATTATTTATTTCAGCTTTTATTTCTTTCATCACATTCCCAGTGGGTCAGAAGTTTACATACACTCAATTATCATTTGGAAGCATTGCCTTTAAATTGTTTAACTTGGGTCAAACATTTCGGATAGCCTTCCACAAGCTTCCCACAATGAGTTGGGTGAATTTTGTCACAATCCTCCTGACAGAGCTGGTGTAACTGAGTCAGGTTTGTAGGCCTCCTTCCTCACACACACTTTTTCAGTTCTGCCCACAAATGTTCTATAGGGTTGAGGTCAGGGTTTTGTGATGGCCACTCCAAAACCTTGACTTTGTTGTCCTTAAGCCATTTAGCCACAACTTTGGAAGTATGCTTGTGGTCATTGTCCATGTGGAAGACCCATTTGCGACCAAGCTTTAACTTCCTGACTGATGTCTTGAGATGTTGCTTCACTATATCGCCATCATTTTCCTGCCTCATGATGCCATCTATTTTGTGAAGTGCCCCAGTCCCTCCTGCAGCAAAGCACCCCCACAACATGATGCTGCCACGCCCTGTGCTTGACGGTTGGGATGGTGTTCTTCGGCTTACAACCCTCCCCCTTTTACCTCCAAACATAACGATGGTCATTATGGCCAAACTGTTCTATTTTTGTTTCATCAGACAAGAAAACATTTCTCCAAAAAGTATGATCTTTGTCCCTATGTGCTGTTGCAAACCGTAGTCTGGCTTTTTTTATGGAGGTTTTGGAGCAGTGGCTTCTTCCTTGCTGAGCGGCCTTTCAGGTTATGTCGACATAGGACTCGTTTTACTGTGGATATAGATACTTTTGTACCTGTTTCCTCCAGCATCTTCACAAGGTCCTTTGCTGTTGTTCTGGGATTGATTTGCACTTTTCACACCAAAGTACGTTCATCTCTAGGAGACAGAACACGTCTCCTTCCTGAGCAGTATGACGGCTGTGTGGTCCCTTGGTGTTTATAATTGCGTACTATTGTCTGTACAGATGAACGTGGTAGTTTCAGGCATTTGGAAATTGCTCCCAAGGATGAACCAGACTTGTGGAGGTCTACAATTTATTTTCTGAGGTCTTGGCTGATTTCTTTAGATTTTCCGATGAGGTCAAGCAAAGAGGCACTGAGTTTGAAGGTATGCCTTGAAATACAGCCACAGGTACACCTCCAATTAACTCAAATTATGTCAATTAGCCTATCAGAAGCGTCTAAAGCCATGATATAATTTTCTGAAATTTTCCAAGCTGTTTAAAGGCACAGTCAATTTAGTGTATGTAAACTTCTGACCCACTGGAATTGTGATACAGTGAATTATAAGTGAAATAATCTGTCTGTAAACAATTGTTGGAAAATGTACTTGTGTCATGTACAAAGTAGATGTCCTAACCGACTTGCCAAAACTATAGTTTGTTAACAAGAAATTAGTGGAGTGGTTGACAAATGAGTTTTAATTACTCCAACCTAAATATATGTAAACTACTGACTTCAACTGTATCTCACTGCTTTTCTCCTTTCACTGTGAACCTTTTACAGCATATATATATCCATGATATGTATTCCTGCCAGTGGTGTAAAGTACTTAAGTAAAAATACTTTAAGTACTTCACTATTTATATATTTGACTACTTTTACTTCACTACATTCCTAATTAAAATAATGTACTTTTTAGTCATTTTCCCTGACACCAAATGGTACTTTTTGAATGCTTAGCAGGACAGGAAAATGGTCCAATTCACACACTTATCAAGAAAACATCCTTGGTCATCTCTACTGCCTCTGATCTGGCGGACTCACTAAACAAAAATTATTCTTTGTAAATTATGACTGTGTGTTGGATTGTGGCCCTGGCCATCCGTAAATAAAACAAACCAAGACAATTGTGCTGTCTGGTTTGCTTAAAATAAGGAATTTGAAATGATTCATACTTTTACTTGTACTTTTTTTTCAGCAATTATATTTTCTTTTGATACTTAAAGGGGAGGTTCACTCAAAAACCATTCTGGGCCCTTTATAACACTTGCCTGGTTGTTTGTCAGTACCCAGGACAGTTTTTAGGTCCATTGCTTGAGTATTTTGATGTAGATAATAAGTTGACACCCTCAAAGGCTAGAAAAAAACCATTAAATTCTAGAACCACCTAAAAGGAAGCGATTCCCAAACCTTCCATAACAAACACATCACCTGAAGAGAGATGAACCTGGAGAAGAGTCCCCTAAGCAAGCTGGTCCTGGGGCTCAGTTCACAAACACAAACAGACTCCACGGAGACCCAGGAAAGCAGCACAATTAGACCAAACCAAATCATGAAAAAACAAAAAGATAATTACTTGACACAGAGAAAACTAGAATGCTATTTGGCCCTAAACAGAGAGTACACAGTGGCAGAATACCTGACCACTGTGGCTGACCCAAAATTAATGAAAGCTTTGACTATGTACAGACTCAGTGAGCATAGCCTTGTTATTGAGATAGGCCGCCGTAGGCAGACCTGGCTCTCAAGAGAAGACAGGCTATGTGCACACTGCCCACAAAATGAGGTGGAAACTGAGCTGCACTTCCTTACTCCCATTATTTGGGTGAAATACCAAAGTGTGCCATCACAGCAGCAAGATTTGTGACCTGTTGCCACAAGAAAAGGGAAACCAGTGAAGAGCAAACACCATTGTAAATACCACCCATATTTCAGTTGATTTATTTTCCCTTTTGTACTTTAACTATTTAACTATTCGTTTCAACACTATATATAGCCATAATATGACATTTGAAATGGCTGTATTCCTATGGAGTGTAATGTTTACTGTTTATTTTTGATTGTTTATTTCACTTTTGTTAATTATCTATTTCTCTTGCTTTGGCAATGTTAACATATGTTTCCCATGCCGATAAAGCCCTTTGAATTGAATTGAATGGTTGTGCAGTTCTGCGAGATGCCAACCTCTACCAACAGACAGTGAATGTCTCGGCTGTCCAGAATGGGACCAGCTTATTCCAATAATGGAGGAGGTACAACATCAGACTGACGATGCAGCAGAAGATGGCGTGTGCGTAACTAAACACTCCGATGTCTCTCATCTTTCTTCAGAATGCCGAGGACCAACTGAAAACTATGTGCCACACCTGATGGTCCAAATGGGAAGCTCTCTGAAGCCCAAGTGTTTTGGCTAATATTACTCACAGAATATTTATATTACTCTCTAAGATGAAAATAAATATCCTACCTAAGGACATCCTTCCAACTGTATTTTCCAGTATCCTGCCTGAAACCCCATAATGCAACTGGCTACTGTAGTCTCCTTCAAGTTTGTTTGACAGTGATGACATGTTGGCTAGGTAAACAGTGTCTAGACCGAGTGGATGCGAGCCATAGAAATAGAATGTATGGGACTTGCACTTCACAATCTGGGTCTACTTAAACAACGAACAGTGAAAGAAGTATAAAGTCAATAATGGAAGAACATGTTGCTTGCACTGGCCAGTCTAGCTTTTATACCAATAATATCATAGTTAGCCTGTTAACCAACACAATTTGAGTGGCAGGTAGCCTAGTGGTTAGAGCGTTGGGCCAGTAACCGGATGGTTGCTGGATTGAATCCCCGAGCTGACAAGGTAAAAATCTGTCAAACTGCCCCTGCACAAGGCAGGGGTGTTCCCTAGTAGGCTGTCATTGTGAATAAGTATTTGTTCTTAACTGAGAAAAACAGCTTCACACTTGACCACTAACAGCCTTAGAACAATGAGTTGGCTATACAGTCTTCAAGTATGCAAGAGATCCATCAATAGTACTGCAGCATGTAGCCTTTCGGTGAAAGTTTTGGGCCATTAACCAAAAGGTTGCTGGTTCGAATCCCAAGTCGACAGGGTGGGGGGGGGGGGGGGTGTCTATGGCCCATGAGCAAGGCACTTCATCATAACTGCTCCTGTTAGTGGCTCTGGGTAAGAGTGTCTGTTAAATGACCTACATGTAAATGCATTGTGCCATCATCAATACAGCTTGTATATTAATATGCTTAATAATCCATGAGCCTGTTATATTTTATGTTGTATAGTCCTACTTATTTTCTGGATTGTTGTATATAACATTGTCATGTATTTATGTTCTCTCTCTCTAGACCAGGTATTCCCAAACTGGGGAATGCCGTCGGGGGTAGCCAAATAAAAATGTGGTTCACATTTACAGACTGGTCTCTTATCAGATCCCTCAGGAGTGGATGCTGAGGGGAGAACGTCTAGACAATACAGACTGGTCTCTTATCAGATCACTCAGGAGTGGATGCTGAGGGGAGAACATCTAGACAATACAGACTGGTCTCTTATCAGATCACTCAGGAGTGGATGCTGAGGGGAGAACGTCTAGACAATACAGACTGGTCTCTTATCAGATCACTCAGGAGTGGATGCTGAGGGGAATACGTCTAGACAATACAGACTGGTCTCTTATCAGATCACTCAGGAGTGGATGCTGAGGGGAGAACATCTAGACAATACAGACTGGTCTCTTATCAGATCACTCAGGAGTGGATGCTGAGTGGAGAACGTCTAGACAATACAGACTGGTCTCTTATCAGATCACTCAGGAGTGGATGCTGAGGGGAGAACGTCTAGACAGTACAGACTGGTCTCTTATCAGATCACTCAGGAGTGGATGCTGAGGGGAGAACGTCTAGACAATACAGACTGGTCTCTTATCAGATCACTCAGGAGTGGATGCTGAGGGGAGAACGTCTAGACAATACAGACTGGTCTCTTATCAGATCACTCAGGAGTGGATGCTGAGGGGAGAACGTCTAGACAATACAGACTGGTCTCTTATCAGATCACTCAGGAGTGGATGCTGAGGGGAGAACGTCTAGACAATACAGACTGGTCTCTTATCAAATCACTCAGGAGTGGATGCTGAGGGGAATACGTCTAGACAATACAGACTGGTCTCTTATCAGATCACTCAGGAGTGGATACTGAGGGGAGAACATCTAGACAATACAGACTGGTCTCTTATCAGATCACTCAGGAGTGGATGCTGAGGGGAGAACGTCTAGACAATACAGACTGGTCTCTTATCAGATCACTCAGGAGTGGATGCTGAGGGGAGAACGTCTAGACAATACAGACTGGTCTCTTATCAGATCACTCAGGAGTGGATGCTGAGGGGAATACGTCTAGACAATACAGACTGGTCTCTTATCAGATCACTCAGGAGTGGATGCTGAGGGGAGAACATCTAGACAATACAGACTGGTCTCTTATCAGATCACTCAGGAGTGGATGCTGAGTGGAGAACGTCTAGACAATACAGACTAGTCTCTTATCAGATCACTCAGGAGTGGATGCTGAGGGGAATACGTCTAGACAATACAGACTGGTCTCTTATCAGATCACTCAGGAGTGGATGCTGAGTGGAGAACATCTAGACAATACAGACTGGTCTCTTATCAGATCACTCAGGAGTGGATGCTGAGGGGAGAACGTCTAGACAATACAGACTGGTCTCTTATCAGATCACTCAGGAGTGGATGCTGAGGGGAGAACATCTAGACAATACAGACTGGTCTCTTATCAGATCACTCAGGAGTGGATGCTGAGTGGAGAACGTCTAGACAATACAGACTGGTCTCTTATCAGATCACTCAGGAGTGGATGCTGAGGGGAATACGTCTAGACAATACAGACTGGTCTCTTATCAGATCACTCAGGAGTGGATGCTGAGGGGAGAACATCTAGACAATACAGACTGGTCTCTTATCAGATCACTCAGGAGTGGATGCTGAGGGGAGAACATCTAGACAATACAGACTGGTCTCTTATCAGATCACTCAGGAGTGGATGCTGAGTGGAGAACATCTAGACAATACAGACTGGTCTCTTATCAGATCACTCAGGAGTGGATGCTGAGGGGAGAACGTCTAGACAATACAGACTGGTCTCTTATCAGATTACTCAGGAGTGGATGCTGAGGGGAATACGTCTAGACAATTCCAGACTGGTCTCTTATCAGATCACTCAGGAGTGGATGCTGAGGGGAGAACATCTAGACAATACAGACTGGTCTCTTATCAGATCACTCAGGAGTGGATGCTGAGTGGAGAACGTCTAGACAATACAGACTGGTCTCTTATCAGATCACTCAGGAGTGGATGCTGAGGGGAATACGTCTAGACAATACAGACTGGTCTCTTATCAGATCACTCAGGAGTGGATGCTGAGGGGAGAACATCTAAACAATACAGACTGGTCTCTTATCAGATCACTCAGGAGTGGATGCTGAGGGGAGAACGTCTAGACAATACAGACTGGTCTCTTATCAGATCACTCAGGAGTGGATGCTGAGGGGAGAACGTCTAGACAATACAGACTGGTCTCTTATCAGATCACTCAGGAGTGGATGCTGAGGGGAGAACATCTAGACAATACAGACTGGTCTCTTATCAGATCACTCAGGAGTGGATGCTGAGGGGAATACGTCTAGACAATACAGACTGGTCTCTTATCAGATCACTCGGGAGTGGATGCTGAGTGGAGAACATCTAGACAATACAGACTGGTCTCTTATCAGATCACTCAGGAGTGGATGCCGAGTGGAGAACATCTAGACAATACAGACTGGTCTCTTATCAGATCACTCAGGAGTGGATGCTGAGGGGAGAACGTCTAGACAATACAGACTGGTCTCTTATCAGATCACTCAGGAGTGGATGCTGAGGGGAGAACGTCTAGACAATACAGACTGGCCCCTTTCAGATCACTCAGGAGTGGATGCTGAGGGGAGAACGTCTAGACAATACAGACTGGTCTCTTATCAGATCACTCAGGAGTGGATGCTGAGAGGAGAACGTCTAGACAATACAGACTGGTCTCTTATCAGATCACTCAGGAGTGGATGCTGAGGGGAGAACGTCTAGACAATACAGACTGGTCTCTTATCAGATCACTCAGGAGTGGATGCTGAGGGGAATACGTCTAGACAATACAGACTGGTCTCTTATCAGATCACTCAGGAGTGGATGCTGAGGGGAGAACGTCTAGACAGTACAGACTGGTCTCTTATCAGATCACTCAGGAGTGGATGCTGAGGGGAGAACGTCTAGACAATACAGACTGGTCTCTTATCAGATCACTCAGGAGTGGATGCTGAGGGGAGAACGTCTAGACAATACAGACTGGTCTCTTATCAGATCACTCAGGAGTGGATGCTGAGGGGAGAACGTCTAGACAATACAGACTGGTCTCTTATCAGATCACTCAGGAGTGGATGCTGAGGGGAGAACGTCTAGGCAATACAGACTGGTCTCTTATCAAATCACTCAGGAGTGGATGCTGAGGGGAATACGTCTAGACAATACAGACTGGTCTCTTATCAGATCACTCAGGAGTGGATACTGAGGGGAGAACATCTAGACAATACAGACTGGTCTCTTATCAGATCACTCAGGAGTGGATGCTGAGGGGAGAACGTCTAGACAATACAGACTGGTCTCTTATCAGATCACTCAGGAGTGGATGCTGAGGGGAGAACGTCTAGACAATACAGACTGGTCTCTTATCAGATCACTCAGGAGTGGATGCTGAGGGGAATACGTCTAGACAATACAGACTGGTCTCTTATCAGATCACTCAGGAGTGGATGCTGAGGGGAGAACATCTAGACAATACAGACTGGTCTCTTATCAGATCACTCAGGAGTGGATGCTGAGTGGAGAACGTCTAGACAATACAGACTAGTCTCTTATCAGATCACTCAGGAGTGGATGCTGAGGGGAATACGTCTAGACAATACAGACTGGTCTCTTATCAGATCACTCAGGAGTGGATGCTGAGTGGAGAACATCTAGACAATACAGACTGGTCTCTTATCAGATCACTCAGGAGTGGATGCTGAGGGGAGAACGTCTAGACAATACAGACTGGTCTCTTATCAGATCACTCAGGAGTGGATGCTGAGTGGAGAACATCTAGACAATACAGACTGGTCTCTTATCAGATCACTCAGGAGTGGATGCTGAGGGGAGAACATCTAGACAATACAGACTGGTCTCTTATCAGATCACTCAGGAGTGGATGCTGAGTGGAGAACGTCTAGACAATACAGACTGGTCTCTTATCAGATCACTCAGGAGTGGATGCTGAGGGGAATACGTCTAGACAATACAGACTGGTCTCTTATCAGATCACTCAGGAGTGGATGCTGAGGGGAGAACATCTAGACAATACAGACTGGTCTCTTATCAGATCACTCAGGAGTGGATGCTGAGGGGAGAACATCTAGACAATACAGACTGGTCTCTTATCAGATCACTCAGGAGTGGATGCTGAGTGGAGAACATCTAGACAATACAGACTGGTCTCTTATCAGATCACTCAGGAGTGGATGCTGAGGGGAGAACGTCTAGACAATACAGACTGGTCTCTTATCAGATTACTCAGGAGTGGATGCTGAGGGGAATACGTCTAGACAATTCCAGACTGGTCTCTTATCAGATCACTCAGGAGTGGATGCTGAGGGGAGAACATCTAGACAATACAGACTGGTCTCTTATCAGATCACTCAGGAGTGGATGCTGAGTGGAGAACGTCTAGACAATACAGACTGGTCTCTTATCAGATCACTCAGGAGTGGATGCTGAGGGGAATACGTCTAGACAATACAGACTGGTCTCTTATCAGATCACTCAGGAGTGGATGCTGAGGGGAGAACATCTAGACAATACAGACTGGTCTCTTATCAGATCACTCAGGAGTGGATGCTGAGGGGAGAACGTCTAGACAATACAGACTGGTCTCTTATCAGATCACTCAGGAGTGGATGCTGAGGGGAGAACGTCTAGACAATACAGACTGGTCTCTTATCAGATCACTCAGGAGTGGATGCTGAGGGGAGAACATCTAGACAATACAGACTGGTCTCTTATCAGATCACTCAGGAGTGGATGCTGAGGGGAATACGTCTAGACAATACAGACTGGTCTCTTATCAGATCACTCGGGAGTGGATGCTGAGTGGAGAACATCTAGACAATACAGACTGGTCTCTTATCAGATCACTCAGGAGTGGATGCCGAGTGGAGAACATCTAGACAATACAGACTGGTCTCTTATCAGATCACTCAGGAGTGGATGCTGAGGGGAGAACGTCTAGACAATACAGACTGGCCCCTTTCAGATCACTCAGGAGTGGATGCTGAGGGGAGAACGTCTAGACAATACAGACTGGTCTCTTATCAGATCACTCAGGAGTGGATGCTGAGAGGAGAACGTCTAGACAATACAGACTGGTCTCTTATCAGATCACTCAGGAGTGGATGCTGAGGGGAGAACGTCTAGACAATACAGACTGGTCTCTTATCAGATCACTCAGGAGTGGATGCTGAGGGGAATACGTCTAGACAATACAGACTGGCCCCTTTCAGATCACTCAGGAGTGGATGCTGAGGGGAGAACGTCTAGACAATACAGACTGGTCTCTTATCAGATCACTCAGGAGTGGATGCTGAGAGGAGAACGTCTAGACAATACAGACTGGTCTCTTATCAGATCACTCAGGAGTGGATGCTGAGGGGAGAACGTCTAGACAATACAGACTGGTCTCTTATCAGATCACTCAGGAGTGGATGCTGAGGGGAATACGTCTAGACAATACAGACTGGTCTCTTATCAGATCACTCAGGAGTGGATGCTGAGGGGAGAACGTCTAGACAATACAGACTGGTCTCTTATCAGATCACTCAGGAGTGGATGCTGAGGGGAATACGTCTAGACAATACAGACTGGTCTCTTATCAGATCACTCAGGAGTGGATGCTGAGGGGAATACGTCTAGACAATACAGACTGGTCTCTTATCAGATCACTCAGGAGTGGATGCTGAGTGGAGAACGTCTAGACAATACAGACTGGTCTCTTATCAGATCACTCAGGAGTGGATGCTGAGGGGAGAACGTCTAGACAAAACAGACTGGTCTCTTATCAGATCACTCAGGAGTGGATGCTGAGGGGAGAACGTCTAGACAATACAGACTGGTCTCTTATCAGATCACTCAGGAGTGGATGCTGAGGGGAGAACGTCTAGACAATACAGACTGGTCTCTTATCAGATCACTCAGGAGTGGATGCTGAGAGGAGAACGTCTAGACAATACAGACTGGTCTCTTATCAGATCACTCAGGAGTGGATGCTGAGGGGAGAACGTCTAGACAATACAGACTGGTCTCTTATCAGATCACTCAGGAGTGGATGCTGAGGGGAGAACGTCTAGACAATACAGACTGGTCTCTTATCAGATCACTCAGGAGTGGATGCTGAGGGGAGAACGTCTAGACAATACAGACTGGTCTCTTATCAGATCACTCAGGAGTGGATGCTGAGGGGAGAACGTCTAGACAATACAGACTGGTCTCTTATCAGATCACTCAGGAGTGGATGCTGAGGGGAGAACGTCTAGACAATACAGACAGTTCTCTTATCAGATCACTCAGGAGTGGATGCTGAGGGGAATACGTCTAGACAATACAGACTGGTCTCTTATCAGATCACTCAGGAGTGGATGCTGAGGGGAATACGTCTAGACAATACAGACTGGTCTCTTATCAGATCACTCAGGAGTGGATGCTGAGGGGAGAACGTCTAGACAATACAGACTGGTCTCTTATCAGATCACTCAGGAGTGGATGCTGAGGGGAGAACATCTAGACAATACAGACTGGTCTCTTATCAGATCACTCAGGAGTGGATGCTGAGGGGAGAACGTCTAGACAATACAGACTGGTCTCTTATCAGATCACTCAGGAGTGGATGCTGAGGGGAGAACGTCTAGACAATACAGACTGGTCTCTTATCAGATCACTCACGGGTGGATGCTGAGGGGAGAACGTCTAGACAATACAGACTGGTCTCTTATCAGATCACTCACGGGTGGATGCTGAGGGGAGAACGTCTAGACAATAAAGACTGGTCTCTTATCAGATCACTCAGGAGTGGATGCTGAGGGGAGAACGTCTAGACAATACAGACTGGTCTCTTATCAGATTACTCAGGAGTGGATGCTGAGGGGAGAACGTCTAGACAATACAGACTGGTCTCTTATCAGATCACTCAGGAGTGAACGCTGAGGGGAGAACGTCTAGACAATACAGACTGGTCTCTAATCAGATCACTCAGGAGTGGATGCTGAGGGGAATACGTCTAGACAATACAGACTGGTCTCTTATCAGATCACTCAGGAGTGGATGCTGAGGGGAGAACGTCTAGACAATACAGACTGCTCTCTTATCAGATCACTCAGGAGTGGATGCTGAGTGGAGAATGTCTAGACAATACAGACTGGTTTCTTATAAGAACACTCAGGAGTAGATGCTGAGGGGAGAACGTCTAGACAATACAGACTGGTCTCTTATCAGATCACTCAGGAGTGGATGCTGAGGGGAGAACGTCTAGACAATACAGACTGGTCTCTTATCAGATCACTCAGGAGTGGATGCTGAGGGGAGAACGTCTAGACAATACAGACTGGTCTCTTATCAGATCACTCAGGAGTGGATGCTGAGGGGAATACGTCTAGACAATACAGACTGGTCTCTTATCAGATCACTCAGGAGTGGATGCTGAGGGGAGAACGTCTAGACAATACAGACTGGTCTCTTATCAGATCACTCAGGAGTGGATGCTGAGGGGAGAACGTCTAGACAATACAGACTGGTCTCTTATCAGATCACTCAGGAGTGGATGCTGAGGGGAGAACGTCTAGACAATACAGACTGGTCTCTTATCAGATCACTCAGGAGTGGATGCTGAGGGGAGAACGTCTAGACAATACAGACTGGTCTCTTATCAGATCACTCAGGAGTGGATGCTGAGGGGAGAACTTCTAGACAATACAGACTGGTCTCTTATCAGATCACTCAGGAGTGGATGCTGAGGGGAATACGTCTAGACAATACAGACTGGTCTCTTATCAGATCACTCAGGAGTGGATGCTGAGGGGAGAACGTCTAGACAATACAGACTGGTCTCTTATCAGATCACTCAGGAGTGGATGCTGAGGGGAGAACGTCTAGACAATACAGACTGGTCTCTTATCAGATCACTCAGGAGTGGATGCTGAGGGGAGAACGTCTAGACAATACAGACTGGTCTCTTGTCAGATCACTCAGGAGTGGATGCTGAGGGGAGAACGTCTAGACAATACAGACTGGTCTCTTATCAGATCACTCAGGAGTGGATGCTGAGGGGAGAACGTCTAGACAATACAGACTGGTCTCTTATCAGATCACTCAGGAGTGGATGCTGAGGGGAGAACGTCTAGACAATACAGACTGGTCTCTTATCAGATCACTCAGGAGTGGATGCTGAGGGGAGAACATCTAGACAATACAGACTGGTCTCTTATCAGATCACTCAGGAGTGGATGCTGAGGGGAGAACGTCTAGACAATACAGACTGGTCTCTTATCAGATCACTCAGGAGTGGATGCTGAGGGGAATACGTCTAGACAATACAGACTGGTCTCTTATCAGATCACTCAGGAGTGGATTCTGAGGGGAGAACGTCTAGACAATACAGACTGGTCTCTTATCAGATCACTCAGGAGTGGATGCTGAGGGGAGAACATCTAGACAATACAGACTTGTCTCTTATCAGATCACTCAGGAGTGGATGCTGAGGGGAGAACGTCTAGACAATACAGACTGGTCTCTTATCAGATCACTCAGGAGTGGATGCTGAGGGGAGAACGTCTAGACAATACAGACTGGTCTCTTATCAGATCACTCAGGAGTGGATGCTGAGGGGAGAACGTCTAGACAATACAGACTGGTCTCTTATCAGATCACTCAGGAGTGGATGCTGAGGGGAATACGTCTAGACAATACAGACTGGTCTCTTATCAGATCACTCAGGAGTGGATGCTGAGTGGAGAACGTCTAGACAATACAGACTGGTCTCTTATCATATCACTCAGGAGTGGATGCTGAGTGGAGAACGTCTAGACAATACAGACTGGTCTCTTATCAGATCACTCAGGAGTGGATGCTGAGGGGAGAACGTCTAGACAATACAGACTGGTCTCTTATCAGATCACTCAGGAGTGGATGCTGAGAGGAATACGTCTAGACAATACAGACTGGTCTCTTATCAGATCACTCAGGAGTGGATGCTGAGGGGAGAACGTCTAGACAATACAGACTGGTCTCTTATCAGATCACTCAGGAGTGGATGCTGAGGGGAGAACATCTAGACAATACAGACTGGTCTCTTATCAGATCACTCAGGAGTGGATGCTGAGGGGAGAACGTCTAGACAATACAGACTGGTCTCTTATCAGATCACTCAGGAGTGGATGCTGAGGGGAGAACGTCTAGACAATACAGACTGGTCTCTTAGCATCCACTCCTGGGTGATCTGATTAGGGGAGAACATCTATGGACCAACCACTGCTACTCCCATCCTCTGTGGTGGCAACAATTACATATAACTACCCTGAATCCAGCAACAGCTACATTGGATTCCAGGAAGTTGAGGAGGCTCATAGCGTTCTATACGAATAATACTTTCAAGAAATAATGTTGTGGTATAAAAAAAAATTGGAAACAATTTAATGTTATTATGAAACACATAAAACAACAATTACGTCGTTATTATGCCTTTCACACTGTCACTCAGCAGTAGTTAGACCAGGGATTTATAAATATGTTCACTCCAACAGATGAGCTTGATTAGAGTTGGATTATTTCTCTATTTTCTCTCTCTGTGCATTGTTGAGAAGGGCCCGTAAGTAAGTATTTCACTGTTAGTCTCCACCTGTTGTTTACAAATCATGTGACAAATACAATTTGATTTGATTTGAACACCAGGCAGCCATTGCAAGTGTACCATGAGCAGACCTGTCAAATTGCCAAGTTCCAAGCCTGTTCTACTCATTCTGATTTCTATAGCCATGAGTTTACCGGTATGAATACACACCTGAGGTAGAGAATGGTGCTGTTCCAGGTGCTCTACATAGCAGTCACACCGCACAAAGACACCAATGATTACATGACATGTTATTGATGGCATTACACAACATCAAACTGACATCACTAGGCTAGCTAAAGTTAGTTGCAAAGTTAGTTGCAAAGTTGAAGAGTTTTGACCCCATACAGAGATGACCAGTTTACAGAAGAGTATAGAGTGCAGTGATGTGTCCTATAAGGAGCATTGGTGGCAAATCTGATGGCCGAAAGGTAAAGAACATCTAGCCGCTCGAGAGCTTAGTAGCTAAGCTAAAAACACCACCAACTAGTTCAAGGAATGGTAAACAGTCAGTGGGACAGGATAACGTTACCGTTACAGTAATAGCTAAGCTAAAAACACCACCAACTAGTTCAAGGAAGGGCCAACAAATAATGTTATAAATTACTTTGTGGTGACTAGCTACTAGCTGCAACTTAGCTAACAACATACACTACATTACCAAAAGAATGTGGATACCTGCTTGTCGAACATGTCATTCCAAAACCATGGGCATTAATATGGAGCTGATCCCCCTTTGCTGCTATAACAACCAGATGTTCTAACATTGCTGCAGGGAAATGCTTCCATTCAGCCACAAGCATTAGTGAAGTCGGGCACTGATGTTGGGCGATTAGGCATTGCTCGCAGTCTGCATTCCAATTCATCACAAAGGTGTTTAATGTGGTTGAGGCCAGTCAAGTTCTTCCAATCCGATCTCGACAAACCATTTCTGTATGGACCTCGCTTTGTGCACGGGGGCACTGTCATGCTGAAACAGGAAACAGAAACTGTTGCCACAAAGTTGGAAGCACAGAATCGTCTACAATGTCATTGTATGCACTAAGATTTCTCTTCACTGGAGCTAAGGGGCCTAGCCCAAACCATGAAAAACAGCCCCAGACCATTATTCCTCCTCCATCAAACTTTACAGTGTGCACTTTGCATTGGGGCAGGTAGCGTTTTCCTGGCATCCGTCGAACCCAGATTTGTCCGTCGGACTGCCAGATGGTGAAGCGCGATTCATCACTCGAGAGAGCGCATTTCCACTGCTCCAGAGTCCAATTGCGGCGTGCTTTACACCCCTACAGCTAACGCTTGGCATTGTACATGGCAAATCTTAGGCTTGTGTGAGGCTGCTCCGCCATAGAAACCAATTTCATGAAGCTCCCGACGAACAGTTCTTGTTGCTGATGTTGCTTCCAGAGGCAGTTTGGAACTCAGTAGTACAGTTGAAGTGGGAAGTTTACATGCACTTAGGTTGGAGTCATTAAAACTCGTTTGTCAACCACTCCACTAATTTCTTGTTAACAAACTATAGTTATGGCAAGTCAGTTAGGACATCTACTTTGTGCATGACACAAGTGAATTTTCCAACAATTGTTTACAGACAGATTATTTCACTTATAATTCACTGTATCACAATTCCAGTTGGTCAGAAGTTTACATACACTAAATTGACTGTGCCTTTAAACAGCTTGGAAAATTTCAGAAAATTATATCATGGCTTTAGAAGCTTCTGATAGGCTAATTGACATAATTTGAGTTAATTGGAGGTGTACCTGTGGATGTATTTCAAGGCCTACCTTCAAACTCAGTGCCTCTTTGCTTGACATCTTGGGAAAATCTAAAAAAATCAGCCAAAACCTCAGAAAGAAAATTGTAGACCTCCCCACATCTGGTTCATCCTTGGGAGCAATCTGTACAAACAATAGTACACAAGTATAAACACCATGGGACCATGCAGCCGTCATACCGCTCAGGAAGGAGACGCGTTCTGTCTCCTAGAGATGAACGTACTTTGGTGTGAAAAGTGCAAATCAATCCCAGAACAAGGGCAAATGACCTTGTGAAGATGCTGGAGGAAACAGGTACAAAAGTATCTATATCCACGGTAAAACGAGTCCTATATCGACATAACCTGAAAGGCCGCTCAGCAAGGAAGAAGCCACTGCTCCAAAACAAAGATCGTACTTTTTTGGAGAAATGTCCTCTGTTCTGATGAAACAAAAATAGAACAGTTTGGCCATGATGACCACTGTTTGGACGTAAAGGTGGAGTCTTGCAAGCCGAAGAACACCATCCCAACCTTGAAGCTCGGGGGTGGCAGCATCTTGATGTGGGGGTGCTTTGCTGCAGGAGGGACTGGTGCACTTCACAAAATAGATGGCATCATGAGGAGGAAAATTATGTGATTATATTTAAGCAACATCTCAAGACATCAGTCAGGAAGTTAAAGCTGGGTCACAAATGGTCTTCCAAATGGACAATGACCCCAAGCATACTTCCAAAGTTGTGGCAAAATGGCTTACAACAAAGTCAGGGTATTGGAGTGGCCATCACAAAGCCCTGACCTCAAACCTATAGAAAATGTATGGGCAGAACTAAAAAAGTGTGTGTGAGGAAGGAGGCCTACAAACCTGACTCAGTTACACCAGCTCTGTCAGGAGGAATGGGCCAACATTCACCCAACTTATTGTGGGAAGCTTGTGGAAGGCTACCCAAAATGTTTGACCAAAGTTAAAGAATTTAAAGGTAATGCTACCAAATACTAATTGAATGTATGTAAACTTCTGACCCACTGGGAATGTGATGAAAGAAATAAAAGCTGAAATAAATCATTCTCTTTACTAATATTCTGACATTTCACATTCTTAAAATAAAGTGTTGATCCTAATTGACCTAAGCCAGGGAATTTTTACTAGGACTAAATGTCAGGAATTGTGAAAAACTGAGTTTAAATGTATTTGGCTAAGGTGTATGTAAACTTCAACTGTTAGTGTTGCAACCGAGGACAGATTATTTTTATGTGCTACGCGCTTCAGCACTCAGCGGTCCCCATTCTGTGAACTTGTGTGGATCCCTCACTTCGCGGCTGAGATATTGTTGCTCCTAGACATTTCCACTTCACAATAACAGCACTTAGTGTTGACCGGGGTAGCACTAGCAGGGCAGAAATTTGTCTTTGGAGATTGCATGGCTTTGTAGTATATTTTATACACCTGTCAGCAATGGGTTTGGCTGAAATAGCGGTGTCCACATACTTTTGTATATATAGTGTATATTGTAGTCAGTGGCCACAAAGTGATCACTGGACACGGTCAACCACAGCTGGTGAAGGACTTCAGGCGTCGTATCGACTCCATTAGCAGGATGTGGGATGGCCTGCAGCCATGCCTGACAGGAAGCTCAGGAGAAGAGTGGACATGTGCAGTGTATTTGTATCTGACTGGAACATGATTGCACTTTATTTTGGCATATGTCACTCAGCTACTCGACTACTAACGTTATTCGCCTTACTTTACTTCAGAGATTTCTAACCGGAAGCCTAGCTAGCTACCATCTCTTTGTTTACTTCCTTTCGTTCTGATTTCCTTTCTTGAAGACCAATAGTAAGACGCTCCTTCGTCCCGCCTATCCATCTTAGAACCATGAAGAAGAGTATCTACCGTATTACAGACTATGTGGAAGACCTTGGCGCACCAAGTAGGTCTTTGTTTTTTATACTTTTTACATTAAACAACACATGTATTTGGAAATTCAATGCCAAGACATCAGTCATTGTTTATGTAACAATAAATACATTGTTTTCAATACACACATTTTAGGTGATTTCTGAAATTCAGCATTTTGATGTAAAAATTCAGAAATCTACATTAAATACAAAACAATGGACTTAAAAACTGTATTGGGTACTGACAAACAGCCAGGCAAGTGTTATAAAGGCCCCAGAAGTTCCCCGTTGAGTAAATTAAAAATCTTTTTTTTATATTTTTTTTTACTCAAGTAGTTTTTTACTGGGTGACTCACTTTTATTTGAGTCATTTTCTATTAAGGTATCTTTACTTTTACTCAAGTATGACAATTGGGAACATTTCCCCCACTGATGTCTGCATGCACACAGTATGTAGGCCACACATGAAGGCCACACATATACGGGATACACAATGTGAGGCCAACGCTACAGTCCATCTCTGACATGACATTCTAATTAGACAGGAATATTTTTACAAACTTGGCAGGTCAACTAGCAAATAGATATACAAACCATGCTATCAGATTCATTATAGTATGTAACATGAATCACGGCAGTTATTGTGACACATATTGTGCCATAGCATGGCCTGGCTGAGGCTGTCCCCCAAACGGCACCCTATTCCCTATATAGTGCACTACTTTTGACCAGAGCCTGATGCACTATAAAGGGAGTAGGGTGCCATTTGGGAGGACATCTACTGTTGTGCAGCCTGCAGGATGTGTGAACAGCACCCAGATCCTTTATTATAATCAAACAGTCTCTACTTAGTTCACAATGTAGGCCACAACCATCAGTATGGTAAGATGGGATAGGATATGGGTGGTAGGGGACAAAAAAAAGGAATAGAAAATAGCATGTTTATTGTCACATACACCAGATAATTGTAGTTGAACGTGTTGTTTTAAAGGGTCAGTCTTACGAGTACAGCACCCCTGGAGCAAATGAGGGTTATTGCCTTGCTCAAGGGCACATCAACAGAGTTTTCACCTTGTCGCCTCGGGTATTCAAACCAGCGACCGTTTGATTACTGGCTCAATGTTTGATTACTGGCTCAATGCTCTAACCGCTAGGCTACCTGCCACCCTTAACAACCTAGTCATCACAGCAAGCCAAGACAGTGGGATTTAATTAACATTTCAGTGGGTTTGGGAAAAGGGTACATGCAATAACCATGATGTATTGTGACATATTGTGAAGTTACACACCCGGGGATTACATATGATGAGGATTACATTTGTTGCTCTAAGGATATTAAGCAACTCTTTCTTTGATGACAGTATCAATGTTCATACCAAATATGTTACTATGTTGCTGCATCTTTGTCTTCAGTGACTCGTGTTCTAAACATGTTATCTAGTCCTGTCACAATTGCAAAGTACTACTTATGGTCTCTATCATTTGTCAATGACAAAGATTCAATTACTAATAGTTACAATGTAATAACAACATAATAGCCAATCTGTTTCCAACCTGAGTCTATCCATACAGTAGGAATTCATCAAGTATTTTAGTGTTAGAGAGTAATTGAGTTTGTACCTGTGTTATGCTTTCTCCTGCTCCTTCTCCTCCCCCCGGGGACTGGGAGCTTGGTCTCGGTGGAGTACGGGGGCAGATGGTTGCTAGATTGGCTGTTTCAGGACATTTTCCCTATTGATTTTTATAGGTCTCTCTGCCAGAGGGAATTAGATAGAGCAAAAAGAGGAGGAAGAGTGAGGGCTGAGGAGGTGGATGGGGGGGTGGCAAAGAGATGAGAATGTGTGTGTTTGCTGTGTGTTTGCTTGTGTGTTTGTGTGTGTGTGTGTGTGTGTGTGTGTGAGTGTTTGTGTGTGTGCGTTTGTGTGTGTGTTTGATGAATAAGCCCGCTCGGTCTTTGACTGCAACTAAAACACACAGGAGATGATACCAGCTGTTGGTAGCTGGGCGCTTGGTCGCTCCGGGCCGTGCGATTCTTCTCGCTGCTACACCCGCCTGGCGTGTATCCTGCGGTGGGTCAGATGTTGCTGGTACACACGTAGCAACACTTCTCCCTGTGATTGGCCAGCGGGCAAGGGGGTGGGGGTGGGGGCCAGGTGTTTGTGTGTGAATGTGTATATGTGTGTGTTTTCCTGCGTCTGTGTGTGAATGCTCCCAGCACAGCGGGCAGGTGTGCGTGTTAGTGTGTGTGAGTCAGCCGGGCTGTAGGCCACAGCTGGGCCCTCTCACCACTGATGGTGGGTGTGCTCCTCCCCCTGCTGGTAACCCTCTGTCCCTCTCTGTCTGGAACAGCTGCTTCTCAGCTAGCCTGAGTTTCACAGCCTCCCAGGCCCAACACAACACAGAGCAGCAATAACACACTGCATCAGGCTGACAGCCACACCAGAAACACTCTCCGTAGTAGTCACTCTGCACACAATACAATAGACAATAGTGATCAAGACTGCTTGTTTTTGTCCCTGCGTGTAACTTCTTTGTTGTTCTTAGTTGTAACTCATATGACTATAATATGATTTTTCCTTAACAGATTAAATGTTTAGAAAGAACTCCTGGGTCTAGTGATAAAGTAACGCTTCCAAAGATTTTCTGGCAGGGATCATCAACTCCATTCAGCCGTGGGCCGTTTAAAAAACAAACATGTTTTATATATACTTTTTTTATTAGCCCATCCTCTTCGGAGGACAAAAGTAACTTTGTTTTTACATTTTAGTTTATACAGCTTTTTTGTTACATATACACTTTACACACGTGTTAAATACATTTTACATACAGTACCAGTCAAAGGTTTGGACACACTTACTCTTTCCAGGGTTTTTCTTTATTTTTGCTATTTTCTACATTGTAGAATAATAGTGAAGACATCCAAACTATGAAATAATACATATGGAATCATGTAGTAAGCAAAAAAGTTTTAAACAAATCAAAATATATTTTATATTTGAGATTCTTCCTTTGCCTTAATGACAGCTTTGCACACTTTTTTTTTACACAGTTACATAACAAAGACATCATTTTTTTATATTTTATAAACACATGTATCTAGTGTTTTTAGTAATAACTATTTCCGATCATGAGCTTTTAAAACCATCTGCTACTCTCAGTCCATCCCATCTATCTCCGTAGGCCACCCCCGTTTGATTTCCACACGTCATATATTTTTGCTATATATTTTTTCAACTGTGCTGTGATGTCTCACATGAACTTTGTACTTTTTTAATCGCATAGGATTATACACTAACGATCAATATTATTATATTGTTGATTGATTGACTATGGCTTTCCAAATTACACAACACTGCTATATGTGCTCACATCTGCTCCTGCCACACCCCCTAGCAGACATCCGGTGTCTCCTTGACCTGCAGACACTCCTCCAGTACACTCTCTCTCTCCCTCCCTTTCTATTTGCTTGTGATTGTGTGGTTGGAGACAGGTGTGCTGGAGCCAGAGCGGATCCTCACAAGCTGCAACCCGTTCCATAATCAAGACCTCTACAAATACTCAGTCCTGCCACTTCCACTCTGCCAGATCGTAATCTCTGCTCAGTCAGTTTATGATTCTAGCTATTTATGATTATTCAAGATCCTGTTACCCTGCTGTGTTTGTTTCCCTGCCTGACGCTGTTTATCCTCTCACTGCAGTGTTTCCGCTCTGACTCTGGCTCCTGTCTCCTGTTCCACATCTCACCACCCTGCTACCCTGTTCTGGATTCACCACACCACCACTCCATTGGATTCCTCTCCGGACCTGTTTACCCTGTTCCAACCCAGCTCACTCCAACCTCAGCCTCCACATCTAGTTTCCTACCACTCATCCGAGCTTCCCCGGATCTGCACTCCATATCTCCCTGTGTTACAATAAATACCGTGGTTAATTCATCCCTATTTCTTGGTCTGAGTCTGCTCTTGGGTTTCCCTGTGCTGCTCTGCCTAACAGTACGATCTGGCCAAGGTATGAACCCAGCAGACTCGGATACTCTCCACCAAACTCTCGTTGGTCAAGGCACCCTGCTCAAGAAAAATGACCAAGCCCTGAATGCCCTTCTGGAGAACATCAAGGAGTTTTCACAGAGTCTGTCTGACCGACAGGTCCGAACCTTCGCCCTGAGCTCACAACCAGTCCCAAGTCCTTCTTCTCCACCACGGGAGCCTCTTGTTCCAACTCCTGCGCACTACGATGGTAATCTTAGCACTTGCAGAACCTTTCTTGTGCAGTGTTCACTTGTATTTGAGCAACAGCTCTACCCTTATGCTAGTGAATGAGCTAATATTTTTTTTCTGATTGGCTGCCTCCGTGGAGCAGCACTTTCCTGGGCCACTGCATTGTGGGAGAGGCAGTCACCCATCGGCTTCTCCTACGGTAGATACTCGGAGGAGATGAGGAAGGTCTTCGACCACCCGGTCTGTGGAAAGGATGATGCTAAACAACTCCTGTCCCTTCGTCAAGGCTTCCAGAGTGTGGCTGAAATGGCATGTGAGTTCCACACCCTCACCGCAGAGAGCGGCTGGAATGAGGAGGCCCTTCAGGGAGCATTCCGGGAACGCACTCACTGAGACTCTCAAGAACGAGTTGATGTCCAGAGAGGAGCCTGATGGACTTGCTGCTCCGCCTAACATATGTAGGGTTCATTTTATATGAATGTAGTGATTTTTCAGGCATTCCTGAACCTGTGACCAGAAACAAGCTACATGGGAGTAATACCAGAATAAGTGATCTAATGATTCTGGCTTTTCACAGAAATCTGCACAGCTGAGATTGTTGTATGCCCCATATATACAGTGTATTTGGAAAGTATTCACACCCCTTCCTTTTTTCCAATTTTCTTTACGCTACTATCAATTTACATGGATACTCATAATAAACATTGCTAAAAGATACAACTGTTATGCATGGAATTTTAGATGCACTTCTCCTTAATGCAACCGCTGTGTCAGATTTCAAAAAAGCTTTACGGAAAAAGCAAACCATGCAATAATCTGAGGTTGGCGCTCAGAGCCCAATCAAGACAAAAATATATCCGCCATATTGTGCAGTCAACAGAAGTCAAAAATAACATTATAAACATTCACTTACCTTTGATGATCTTCATCAGAATGCACTCCCAGGAATCCCAGTTCCACAATAAATTTTTGTTTTGTTCGATAATGGCCATCATTTATGTCCAAATTCCTCCTTGTTGTTCTAGCGTTCAGTGCACTTTCCAAACTCACGACGCGTGGGCAAGTCTAGCGGAAAGTACAGACGAAAAGTTTTAAAAGTTATATTACAGTCCGTAAAAACATGACAAATTAAGTATTGAATCAATCTTTAGGATGTTTTAAAACATAATTCTTCAATAACGTTCCAACCGGAGAATTCCTTTGTCTTCAGAAGTGCGATGGAACAGAGCTCGCTCTCACATGAATGCGCATGGTCAGCGCATGTTTAGCTCATGGCAGACCTTACTCAATCCCCTCTCATTTGGCCCCACTTCACATCAGACAAGGTTCTAAAAACTGTTGACATCTAGTGGAAGCCTTAGGAAGTGCAACATTACCAATATCCCACTGTATCTTCAATAGGAGCTGAGTTGAAAAGCGACCAACCTCAGATTTCCCACTTCCCGGTTGGATTTTATCTCAGGTTTTTGCCTGCCATATGAGTTATGTTATACTCACAGACATCATTCAAACAATTTTAGAAACTTCAGAGTGTTTTCTATCCAAATCTACTAATAATATGCATATTCTAGCTTTTATGGCTGAGTATCAGGCCGTTTACTCTGGGCACGCTTTTCATCCGGACGTGAAAATACTGCCCCCTACCCCAAAGAAGTTAATTGAAATGCATTCCAGGTGACTACCTCATGAAGCTGGTTGATAGAATGCCAAGAGTGTGCAAAGCTGTCATTAAGGCAAACGCTTGCTACTTTGAAGAATCTCAAATATAATATATATTGTGATTTGTTTAACAATTTTTTGGTTACTATACGATTTCATATGTGTTATTTCATAGTTTGAATGTCTTCACTATTATTCTACAATGTAGAAAACAGTACAAATGACGAAAAACCCTGGAATGTGTCCAAACTTTTGACTGGTACTGTAAGTATTCAGACGCTTTGCTATGAGACTCGAAATTGAGCTCAGGTGCATCCTGTTTCCATTGATCATCCTTGAGATGTTTCTACAACTTGGTTGGAGTCCACCTTTGGTAAATTAAATTGATTGCCTGATGAAGACCTAAGGGTTGAAACGTTGTTAATAAATATCACCTGGGAGTATGAGCAGCAGTCTGCGGCGTTTTCCTTTCTCTTTTCCACAAATGAAACTGATTGGACATGATTTGGAAAGGTCTACACCTGTCTATATAAGGTCTCACAGTTGACAGTGCATGTCAGAGCAAAAACCAAGCCATGAGGTTGAAGGAATTGTGTCGAGGCAGAGATCTGGGGAAGGGTACGAACAAATTTCTGCAGCATTGAAGAAGGTCCCCAAGAACACAGTGGGGATCCACCAAGACTCTTCCTAGAGTTGGCCGCCTGGCCAAACTGAGCAATAGGGGGAGAATGGCCTTGGTCAGGGAGGTGACATTGCAAATAAGAATTTGTTCTTAACTGACTTGCCTAGTTAAATATAGGTCCAATTCAAATGAAAAAGAACAGAGAAATATTTAATGAAAACCTGTTACAGAGTGCTCAGGACCTCAGACTGGGGCAAAGGGTCACATTCCAACAGGACAACGACCCATAGCACACAGCCAAGACAACGCAGGAGTGGCTTCGGGACAAATCTCTGAATGTCCTTGAGTGGCCCAGCCATAGCCCAGACTTTAACCCAATTTAACCTGTTGAGGCTGGAGGGCGCTGTTGTCACTATTTATGCTAATCGTGTAATTTTTGAAACGGCTTCCCACAAAATTCTTGATCGTACAATATGTATATTATTATTATTATTGGATAGAAAACAGTCTATAGTTTCTATAGGAGTCGAAATTTTGTCTCTAAGTGGAACAGAACCCATTCTACAGCAATTTCCCTGACATGGAGTCAGATTTCAGAAATGTTGGCCCCTGATCTGGAGTCAGTTAAAAGGCCACTGTTATTGCTATGAGTATACGGACACTGCTTACGTCTTCCCCTGGATGCCTTTACGTGATGACGATTTGAATGGGGTCGATTGCGCGTTCACAGGCACTATAAATTAAAAAACCCTGTAGCTAGCAACTCTTTTCTTGGTGCGTCATGCGCGTGGAGGACACCGACCCGCACCTGTTGCAAGCATTAGTGTTGGGAGTAATCTTTCTCCGGTCATGTTAAGACTCGTTATAGGAGTTAAAAACATCATAAGGTAGTTAATTTAAAGCGTTTTATAGCAATTTATATCCGTTTAGTGCGATTTTGGGACATTTATTTCTGAAACGCTGTGAATCGCTGGGCACGCTTCCAGTTCATCCCGAACGCAGTTGGCATTTCCACATGGCAAGAGGACAGCTTTCCACCAAAAGACGATTAGACCCAAGAAAGGATCCTTTGCCCAAGATACTGATGGAAGAACAGCTCAAAGTAGGACATTTTTATTATGACAAATCGTGTTTCTGTCGAAAAATGTTAGTGGCTCAGGACGCCATGTTTTTTGACGTAGCTTCGCTTGGCGCAAACTGTATTGAAAAGTAAGGATAATTTAAAAAATGTAAATCCGCGATTGTATTAAGAATTAAATTGTCTATCAATCGCTGTCCACCCTATATTTTTTAGTCACGTTTATGAGTATTTATGTATAAGAGTAGATCACTGTCTAATATGGCGCACCAACATTTTCTCACCAGCTGGGCTACTTTTGTCATTGTGTAACCATGATTTTGGTGGCTAAATATGCACATTTTCGAACAAACTGTATATGCATGTTGTAATGTGATGTTACAGGGGTGTCATCTGAAGAATTCTGAGAAGGTTAGTGAAAAAATAATATATTTTGGCGATGTTTACGTTATCGCTCACTTTGGCTAGAATTAATGCTGGGGTAATGTTTGCACATGTGCTATGCTAATATAACGATTTATTGTGTTTTCGCTGTAAGACACTTAGAAAATCTGAAATATTGTCTGTATTCACAGGACCTTGTCTTTCGATTAGTGTATGCTGTGTATTTTTACGAAATGTTTGATGATTAGTAAGTAGGTAAACACGTTGCTCTATGTAGTTATTCTAGTCCATTTGTGACGGTGGGTGCAATTGTAACCTATGCCATCTACCTGAAATATGCACATTTTTCTAACAAAACCTATCCCATACCATAAATATGTTATCAGACTGTCATCTGATGAGTTTTTTTCTTGGTTAGGGGCTATAAATATCTTAGTTTAGCCGAATTAGTGATAGCTACTGTTGTTGGTGGACAAATAAAAGATGGTGGATTATGCTAATGTATTTTTAGCTAATAGATTTACATCTTTACATATTGTGTCTTCCCTGTAAAACATTTTAAAAATCGGACATGTTGGCTGGATTCACAAGATCTGTGTCTTTCATTAGCTGTATTGGACTTTAATGTGTGAAAGTTAAATATTTAAAAAAAATATTTTTTTTGAATTTCGCGGCTCTGCCTTTTCAGTGGGGGTGGGGGGGGAGTGCCGCTAGCGGCACCCTCATCCTAGACAGGTTAACATCTCTGGAGAGACCTGAAAATGGCTGTGCAGTGATTCTCCTCATTCAACCTGACAGAGCTTGCGAGGATTTGCAGAGACGAAAGGGAAAAACTCCCCAAATACACGTGCCATGCTTCTAGCGTCATACCGAAGACGACTCGAGGCTGTAATCGATTCCAAAGGTGCTTCAACAAAGTACTGAGGAAATGGTCTGAACACTTATATAAATGTCATATTTCAGTTGTACATTTTTTATAAATTTGCAGAAAAAAATCTAAAAACCTGTTTGTTCTTTGTCATTATGGGGTATTGTGTGTAGATTGATGAGGGGGGAAAAATTATTTAATCCATTTTAGAATAAGGGTATAATGTAACAAAATGTGGAAAAAGTCAAGGGGTCTGAATAATTTCCGAATGCATTGTATAACATTCTATTGGTGGCAAGAATTTTGTATAATAATTTAAATGGAAAAACTCTGTGTTGAATCAATCGTTGTTTTGTATATCAGTTCATACACCATGTGCCATGGAATTGGTACATCAAACATTTCTTTCCAGCTATTTCGCAACCTGTATGGCATTAGTTTTATGTCCAACAATACAAAATACAAAATTATGTTAGTTTTTTTGCTCAGAAAACAAGTAAACCACCCTTGGGCCAAATCTGGCCCGCATCCCACCAGTTGGGGAACCATGCTTTATGGGAAGCATACATTAAAGTAACCTGACATTAAAGTCAGGTTACAAAGACACAGGCAGATGTCAACAAAGATTACAACTTAACTTCTTGCGACTATAGGGGGTGCTGTTTTCTCATTAGCATAATTTGCATTACAGATTAAACGGCTTCCTATTCAATTCTTGCTCGTACAATATGCATATTATTACTATTATTGGATAGAAAACACTCTCTAGTTTCTATAGCCGTTGGAATTTTGTCTCTGAGTGAAACATAACTCAATCTACAGCACTTTTCATGATAGGGAGTCAGATTTCAGACATCTTGGCACCTGATCTGGAGTCAGTTTAAAGGTCCGTGTAAACGCTATGGAGAAACAGACACTTCTTACATCTTCCCCTGGATGTCAGTGCGTGATGACGATTTGAATGGTGTCGATTGCGCAATCAGTCCCTCTATAAATCGCCAAATACCGGAGGTAGCTTCCCTTTGCTGCCTGCGTCTTGCGCGAGAAGGACATCGGACTCGCCTCCTTCCAACCTGTTGTTTAGCCAGTAATATTTCTCCGGTCATGTTTTTACCCGTTATAGGTGTTAACAGCATCATAAGGTAGTTAATTTGAACCGTTTTATAGCAATTTAGATCCGTTTAGTGCGATTTTGAGGCATTGCTTTGTTATGCACTTTCAAGCACCGGGCACGTTTCGGGGTCCCGGTCGAACGTTAGTGGGCATTTCGACGGACAGAGGACATCTTTCGACCAAATTAAGATTAGACCCAAGAAAGGATACATTGCCCAAGATACTGATGGAAGATCACCTCATAGTAAGAAATATTTAAGATGATAAATCGTTGTTCTGTAGAAAAATGTTAAACGCACGTTCCGCCATCTTGTTTGCTATAGCTTCGCTTGGCGAACCCTGTATTGCACAGTAAGGATAATTTTAGAAATGTAATTCCGCGATTGCATAAAGAACTAATTTGTCTTTCGATAGCTGTCCAACTTATATTTTTTTAGTCAAGTTTATGAATAGATATCCATGAGACAAGATCACTGTGAAAGAGGGCGACCGACATTTTCAGGCTAGTTTTGCTAGTATTGTCATTGTATAACCACGTTTTTTTATGGCTAAATATGAACATTTTCGAAAAAACTCTATATGTATGTTGTAATATGATGTTACAGGAGTGTCATCGGAAGAATTCTGAGAAGGTTAGTGAAAAAATTAATATATTTTGGCGATGATTACGTTATCGCTCTCTTTGGCTTGAATCAATGCTCTGGTAACGTTTGCACATGTGGTATGCTAATATAACGATTTATTGTGTTTTCGCTGTAAAACACTTAGAACATCTGAAATATTGTCTGAATTCACAAGATCTGTGTCTTTCCATTGCTATGTGCTGTGTATTTTTAAGAAATGTTTTATGATGAGTAAATTGGTAAAACACGTTGCTCTCTGTAGTAATTCTAGTCGCTTTGGTGAGATTTGTGATGGTGGCTGCAATGGCAAACTATGATTTATACCTGAAATATGCACATTTTTCTAACAAAACCTATCCTATGCAATAAATATGTTATCAGACTGTCATCTGATGAGGTTTTTTCTTGGTTAGTGGCTATCAATATCTTAGTTTAGCCGAATTGGTGATAGCTACTGGTGGAGAGAAAAAATGGTGGACAAAGAAAATTGTTGTCTTTTGCTAACGTGGTTAGCTAACAGATTTACATATTGTGTCTTCCCTGTAAAACATTTTAAAAATCAGAGATGATGGCTTGAATCACAAGATCTGTATCTTTCATTTGGTGTCTTGGACTTGTGATTGAATGATATTTAGATGCTACTATTTAATTGTGACGCTATGCTAGCGATGCTAATCAGTGTGGGGGGGGTGGGGGGTGCTCCCGGACCCGGGGTAGAGGCTCGTGAAAGGTTAATCTCTTTCAGTGGATATGATGATCCAGTGTTCCGTTAGTTGTAATTAGCTGTTATTGTTGCGCTTGACATCATGTGGACTTGGCTGTGCATAGATAGTCATGGTAACTGATCCACAGGAGTAAACACATGGGGCTTCATGCCTCCCCCCTCCCCTCTGTACCCTCTCCCATGGCCCTTGGTGAGGCTGTAACCCAGGGAGAGACCGGCAGGACTAGCTATACACACACACACACACACTCTGACACACTCATCTCCTAGTACTGTCCCTACGCACACGCACAAACACACGCACACACACACACACACACACACACACACACACACACACACACACACACACACACACACACACACACACACACACACACACACACACACACACACACACACACACACACACACACACACACACACACACACACACACACACACACACACACAGAGAGAGACACAGACACACACACACTCTCTCTCTTGTCGCTCTCTTTCTCTCTCGAACACACACACACACACACACACACACACACACACACACACACACACACACACACACACACACACACACACACACACACACACACACACACACACACACACACACACACACACACACACACACACACACACACACACACAGCTTCGCTGCTTGACACACACAAGGGAGTGTAAGAACCATGAGCACACTGATCTCTCACTGCTACACTCATCTCTTTAAAAGCAGTGGTATTATTGAATGTCGGGGTAGCAACAAACTGCAGTGTGGTCACCAAAATAAAAATAATATCATAATACATGTGTTTTTTTTGGGGGGGGGGTAACAGTTTACTTCATGGGACAATATGCAAACGTGTTGAGGAAGATCATTTGAAGAATAACATGTTATTGAGTAAATGTTTGTATTGGTTTTCATCCAGTGATGACAAATTGAAGGTCGTTTGTTGAAGCGAAATGTAGATGTGGGCTGGGGGGTGTCGGCAGAACTTCTGGGGAAAAACAAATGGTGTCGGCAGAACTTCTGGGGAAAAACAAATGGTGTCGGCAGAACTTCTGGGGAAAAACAAATGGTGTCGGCAGAACTTCTGGGGAAAAACAAATGGTGTCGGCAGAACTTCTGGGGAAAAACAAATGGTGTCGGCAGAACGTCTGGGGAAAAACAAATGGTGTCGGCAGAACTTCTGGGGAACAAAATTGGTTCTGTTTTCCGTAACACTGCTCTAAAGACTGTCTCTTTGCTAGTCAGATGTATGCTACCTACCTGGACCAAGAGACTACCTTCCCAAAAACATCCTAATCATATATCCCTCTCTCTGTGACTCATAGGCACATGCACTTGCATATAATCACTTCTGTGATTATCTGACACAGATATCAACATCTGCTGAGCATCACTGCTGATGATTATCTAACAAGCCAGATGCATCTCGACATTCTGGTACTATCCAACCACAAGGCAAACAGGCATCAATAATGGAATTTACATGAACGGGTAACAAATCCCATTGCCTACAGTATTCATAAGCCAACATCAGCACTGTGTATTTATTCTCTCTGACTTCTACTTAGAGGTTCAACCTCATGTTCAGTCAGTGTGGCAGGTCCTCAGTTGATCTGTAAGGACAGAACAGGAACTTGGAATACATATGCAGACTCAGTGTATCACTCATTCATTTTAAGTCAATGGGAGATTCGTGCTACAACATTGAGTGAGGTGCTCTGTTTCTCTTTCTAATCCTCTGTTTTCCTCCTTTCTGTTAACTAGCAGTGACCCGGGTGCCGACACAGCAGTGTTAACTAGCAGTGACCCGGGTCCGACACAGCAGTGTTAACTAGCAGTGACCCGGGTGCCGACACAGCAGTGTTAACTAGCAGTGACCCGGGTGCCGACACAGCAGTGTTAACTAGCAGTGACCCGGGTGCCGACACAGCAGTGTTAACTAGCAGTGACCCGGGTGCCGACACAGCAGTGTTAACTAGCAGTGAC
The DNA here is from genome assembly GCF_029448725.1 of Salvelinus fontinalis. NCBI lineage: Eukaryota > Metazoa > Chordata > Actinopteri > Salmoniformes > Salmonidae > Salvelinus > Salvelinus fontinalis. The sequence continues at coordinate 40,591,182 of NC_074683.1, forward strand.
CCGGAGGCCGACACAGCAGTGTGTGTAGAAGGAGAAAAGAAGAGAGAAGAGGAGAGGGGGATATGGATGTGTGTTGGGTAGAGGCATGAGATCATCAGAGTCAAGCTGAGGTAAGAATGAAATGACATCACAAGTGGGAATTGTCCCAATCAGGTTGGACTAGAGCGCCACTGAGGAGATGAAAATGTCCGCTCGTGTTAGAGCTCCCTTCTGCCAGACAAGCCCACTTTCCCTCTTTCCCATGATCCTTTACCCCATATCTCTCTCTCTCTCTCTCTCTCTCTCTCTCTCTCTCTCTCTCTCTCTCTCTCTCTCTCTCTCTCTCTCTCTCTCTCTCTCTCTCTCTCTCTCTCTCTCTCTCTCTCTCTCTCTCTCTCTCCTCTCTCTCTCTCTCTCTCTCTCTCTCTCTCTCTCTATATATATATATATATATATATATATATATATATATATATATATCCCACTTTCTCTAGCACCCATCCCGTCATCCCCAGCTTTGGAGTGAGGGATGCGACCCTGAAGCATTCGGATGAGAGAGCACCATTAACCGGAGAAGGAGGGAGAGGGAGAGAGATAGATCACTGAGGGAGGATGGGACATATACCCTACCATTCACACCCCCACCATCTATTTTATTATACACTTTTACTCTTTCTCCCCAATAAAGTGCAAAAGGCCTTTGAGCAAAAGGGTTTTGGGTTGGGAGACCTCAAAAGAACAGAATGATTAATTTAGTGCGAGGAATAATACTTTGAATGATAAAGGGAATAGATTTATCTCTTCTCTTTTATCTGGCGTCTCCCACTACTGTATGAAAGACTCAATAACTAGCGATAGGGTGGACCTCATCAATTCCATCATGATTAAAAATCAAGTCTCCTCTCTCACCTGCACAGTACCACCAGCTTCTCACATTACTCCTCTCTCTCTACCTCTTTCCCTCTCTCTCTATCTCTTTCTCTACCTCTTTCACTCTCTCTCCTCTCTCTATCTCTCTGTCTCTCTCTACCTCTCTCTACCTCTTTCTCTCCATCTCTCTGTCTCTCTCTACCTCTTTCACTCTCTCTCTCTCTCCTCTCTCTCTTTCTCTCTATCTCTCTGTCCCTCTCTCCCTTTCTCTGACACATGCTCTCCCTCTCTCTGCATCTATCTCTCTCTTCAACTCTCTCTCTCTTTGCATTTCCCTATCTATTTCTCTCTCTTTCTTTCTCTCTCTCTCTCTCTCTCTCTCTCTCTCTCTCTCTCTCTCTCCTCTGTCTCTTTCTCTCTATCTCTCTGTCTCTCTCTACCTCTCTCTACCACTTTCACTCTCTCTCTCCTCTCTCTCTTTTTCTCCATCTCTCTGTCTCTCTCTACCTCTTTCACCCTCTCTCTCTACCTCTCTCTCTACCTCTTTCACTCTCTATCTCTCTCTCTACCTCTTTCACTCTCTCTCTACCTCTCTCTCTCCTCTCTCTCCTTCTCTCTATCTCTCTGTCTCTCTCTACCCCTCTCTCTGTTTTTCTCTCTCTGTCTCATCTCTCTCTATCCTTTCTCTCCTCACTCTCCTTTCTCTCCTCTCCGCTCTCACTTTTTCTCGTTCTTTGGGTGCCAGAGAAACATTGTTATTCTTCTGCCTTCCGCATTTACTTTCAAAATGGTCCTTAAAAAAACATCCCAGAAAGAGCCATAGAGTGGGGGAGAGAGAGACAGAGACAGAGACAGAGAGAGAGAGAGAGAGAGAGAAATAGATAGGGAAATGCAAAGAGAGAGAGAGTTGAAGAGAGAAATAGATGTAGAGAGAAGGAGAGCGTGTCAGAGAAAGGGAGAGAGGGACAGGGAGACACAGAGAGAGAGAGAGAGAGAGAGAGAGAGAGAGAAAGAAAGAAAGAGCGAGAGAGAAATAGAAGATTTTACACTAGAGTGGGTATGTTGGGTAATTCCATGTTAGCCTTGTCTCCACTCAAAACAAAGCAAACGGGATAAGACAGAAGACACAGGTTATCCTAATATATCCCATATATAAAACCTTGCCTGCCTGTCCGTCTATGTGTGTGTAACACATCGGGCTCTCTCCTCTCCTCTCCTCTCCTCTCCTCTCCTCTCCTCTCCTCTCCTCTCCTCTCCTCTCCTCTCCTCTCCTCTCCTCTCCTCTCCTCTCCTCTCCTTCTCTCCGCCACAGTGGTATATAGAGCTGTAATCTTATTATTCTGCTATGGGAGGCTGGAGAACAGCTCCTCCCTCCCTCCCTCCCTCCCTCCCTCCCTCCCATTCTCCCTCCCTCCCTCCCTCCCTCCCTCTCTACATGGCATTAAAAGTAGGAGGAGAAGGAGGAGGAGGAGGAGGAGGAGGAAGCTAAGCCAACTGGCTAGCCACTGTAAACATCCGACACATCACTGGACTCACTATGTTGCTTTGGCTCTTTCTTTTCTCTCTCTCTTTCTGGCACTTGTTCTCTCCTCCTCTGTTGTGTTCCCTCCCCTCTCCTCCTCTTTTGTATTCCCTCCCCTCTCCTCCTCTGTTGTGTTCCCTCCCCTCTCCTCCTCTGTTGTGTTCCCTCCCCTCTCCTCCTCTGTTGTGTTCCCTCCCCTCTCCTGTGGTTGTGTGTGGATCTAGATAAGCTTAGTAGGGCACAAGGAAAAGGAGAGAGAGAGCCAAAGCATGCCCCCCCCCCCCCCCACAACACACACACAAACAAACACACACACACACACAAAACACACAGTAGCACAAACCCCATTGGTGCTTGTGTTCCCAAACCAAGATTTTATTTTATTTTTTTAATTTCACCTTTATTTAACCAGGTAGGCTAGTTGAGAACAAATTCTCATTTGCAACTGCAACCTGGCCAAGATAAAGCATAGCAGTGTGAACAGACAACAACACAGAGTTACACATGGAGTAAACAATAAACAAGTAAATAACATGGTAGAAAAAAAGAGAATCTATATACAATGTGTGCAAAAGGCATGAGGAGGTAGGCAATAAATCGAATAATTACAATTTAGCAGATTAACACTGGAGTGATAAATCATCAGATGATCATGTGCAAGTAGAGATACTGGTGTGCAAAAGAGCAGAAAAGTAAATAAATAAAAGCAGTATGGGGGTGAGGTAGGTAAATTGGGTGGGCTATATACCGATGGACTATGTACAGCTGCAGCGATCGGTTAGCTGCTCGGATAGCAGATGTTTAAAGTTGTTGAGGGAGGTAAAAGTCTCCAACTTCAGAGATATTTGCAATTTGTTCCAGTCGCAGGCAGCAGAGAACTGGAAGGAAAGGCGTCCAAATGAGGTTTTGGCTTTAGGGATGATCAGTGAGATACACCTGCTGGAGCACGTGCTACGGGTGGGTGTAGCCATCGTGACCAGTGAACTGAGATAAGGCGGCACTTTACCTAGCATAGCCTTGTAGATGACCTGGAGCCAGTGGGTCTGACGACGGACATGTAGCAAGGGCCAGCCGACTAGGGCATACAGGTCGCAGTGGTGGGTCGTATAAGGTGCTTTAGTAACAAAACGGATGGCACTGTGATAAACTGCATCCAGTTTGCTGAGTAGAGTATTGGAAGCTATTTTGTAGATGACATCGGCGAAGTCGAGGATCGGTAGGATAGTCAGTTTTACTAGGGTAAGTTTGGCGGCGTGAGTGAAGGAGGCTTTGTTGCGAAATAGAAAGCCGACTCTAGATTTGATTTTGGATTGGAGATGTTTGATATGAGTCTGGAAGGAGAGTTTGCAGTCTAGCCAGACACCTAGGTACTTATAGATGTCCACATATTCTAGGTTGGAACCGTCCAGGGTGGTGATGCTAGTCGGGCGTGCGGGTGCAGGCAGCGAACGGTTGAAAAGCATGCATTTAGTTTTACTAGCGTTTAAGAGTAGTTGGAGGCCACGGAAGGAGTGTTGTATGGCATTGAAGCTCGTTTGGAGGTTAGATAGTACAGTGTCCAAGGAAGGGCCAGAAGTATACAGAATGGTGTCGTCTGCGTAGAGGTGGATCAGGGAATGCCAGAGGACCGGACAACATGCCCTCCGATTTGACACACTGAACTCTGTCTGCAAAGTAGTTGGTGAACCAGGCGAGGCAGTCATTAGAAAAACCGAGGCTACTGAGTCTGCCGATAAGAATATGGTGATTGACAGAGTCGAAAGCTTTGGCCAGGTCGATGAAGACGGCTGCACAGTACTGTCTTTTATCGATGGCGGTTATGATATCGTTTAGTACCTTGAGCGTGGCTGAGGTGCACCCGTGACCGGCTCGGAAACCGGATTGCACAGCGGAGAAGGTACGGTGGGATTCGAGATGGTCAGTGATCTGTTTGTTGACTTGGCTTTCGAAGACCTTAGATAGGCAGGGCAAGATGGATATAGGTCTGTAACAGTTTGGGTCCAGGGTGTCTCCCCCTTTGAAGAGGGGGATGACCGCGGCAGCTTTCCAATCCTTGGGGATCTCAGATGATACGAAGGAGAGGTTGAACAGGCTGGTAATAGGGGGTGCGACAATGGCGGCGGACAGTTTCAGAAATAGGGGGTCCAGATTGTCAAGCCCAGCTGATTTGTATGGGTCCAGGTTTTCCAGCTCTTTCAGAACATCTGCTATCTGGATTTGGGTAAAGGAGAAGCTGGGGAGGCTTGGGCGAGTAGCAGCGGGTGGGGGCGGGGCTGTTGGCCAAGGTTGGAGTCGCCAGGAGGAAGGCATGGCCAGCCATTGAGAAATGCTTGTTGAAGTTTTCGATTATCACGGATTTATCGGTGGTGACCGTGTTACCTAGCCTCAGTGCAGTGGGCAGCTGGGAGGAGGTGCTCTTGTTCTCCATGGACTTTACAGTATCCCAGAACTTTTTGGAGTTAGAGCTACAGGATGCAAATTTCTGCTTGAAAAAGCTGGCCTTTGCTTTCCTGACTGACTGCGTGTATTGGTTCCTGACTTCCCTGAACAGTTGCATATCGCGGGGGATCTTCGATGCTATTGCAGTTCGCCACAGGATGTTTTTGTGCTGGTCGAGGGCAGTCAGGTCTGGAGTGAACCAAGGGCTATATCTGTTCTTAGTTCTGCATTTTTTGAACGGAGCATGCTTGTCTAATATGGTGAGGAAGTAAATTTTAAAGAATGGTCAGGCATCCTCAACTGACGGGATGAGGTCAATATCCTTCCAGGGTACCCGGGCCAGGTCGATTAGAAAGGCCTGCTCGCAGAAGTGTTTTAGGGAGCGTTTGACAGTGATGAGGGGTGGTCGTTTGACCGCGGACCCGTAGCGGATACAGGCAATGAGGCAGTGATCGCTGAGATCTTGATTGAAGACAGCAGAGATGTATTTGGAGGGCAAGTTGGTCAGGATAATGTCTATTAGGGTGCCCATGTTTACGGATTTAGGGTTGTACCTGGTGTACCTCCTTGATGATTTGTGTGAGATTGAGGGCATCTAGCTTAGATTGTAGGACTGCCGGGGTGTTAAGCATATCCCAGTTTAGGTCACCTAACAGAACAAACTCTGAAGATAGATGGGGAGCGATCAATTCACAGATGGTGTCCAGGGCACAGCTGGGAGCTGAGGGGGGTCGGTAGCAGGCGGCAATAGTGAGAGACTTATTTCTGGAGAGATTAATTTTTTAAATTAGAAGTTCGAACTGTTTGGGCATAGACCTGGAAAGTATGACAGAACTTTGCAGGCTATCTCTGCAGTAGATTGCAACTCCTCCCCCTTTGGCAGTTCTATCTTGACGGAAAGTGTTATAGTTGGGTATGGAAATCTCAGAATTTTTGGTGGCCTTCCTAAGCCAGGATTCAGACACGGCAAGGACATCAGGGTTGGCAGAGTGTGCTAAAGCGGTGAGTAAAACAATCTTAGGGAGGAGGCTTCTGATGTTAACATGCATGAGGCCAAGGCTTTTTCGATCACAGAAGTCAACAAATGAGGGTGCCTGGGGACATGCAGGGCCTGGGTTTACCTCCACATCACCCGAGGAACAGAGGAGTAGTAGGATGAGGGTGCAGCTAAAGGCAACCAAAACTGGTCGCCTAGAGCGTTGGGGACAAGGAATAAAAGGAGCAGATTTATGGGCGTGGTAGAATAGATTCTGGGCATAATGTGCAGACCAGGGTATGGTGGGGCACGTTTACAGCGGAGGCAAGCCCAAGCATTGGGTGATGATAAGAGAGGTTGTATCTCTGGACATGCTGGTCACAATGGGTGAGGTCACCGCAAGATATAGTAGCACAGACTGGCTCTGCGTCCCCTGTCCCTGTCCACATGGCTGAGCCCAGTGTAAATATTTTAAAAGGCGGTCGTGGTGGTGCTTGTGGAGTCGCCGAAGACCTCTGCCCCCCTCCCCTCCCTCTCCCTCTGCCCCCTTCTCCACTCTGCCCCCCCCTCCCCTCCCCTTCTGCCCCCACCTCCACTCTGCCCCCCCCTCCCCTCCCCCTCTGCCCCCACCTCCACTCCCCCCCCCCCTCCCTCCCCCTCTGCCCCCACCTCCACTCTGACACCCCCTCTGCCCCCACCTCCATCTCAGCCCCACATGGCTGAGCCCAGTGTAAATATTTAAAAAGGCGGTCGTGGTGGTGCTTCTGCCCCCACCTCCACTCTGCCCCCCCTCCCTCCCCCTCTGCCCCCACCTCCACTCTGCCCCCCCCTCCCATCCCCTCTCTGCCCCCACCTCCACTCTGCCCCCACCTCCACTCTGCCCCCCCCCCATCCCTCCCCCTCTGCCCCCACCTCCACTCTGCCCCCCCCCCCTCCCATCCCCCTTCTGCCCCCACCTCCACTCTGCCCCCACCCCCCCCCCCTCCCTCCCCCTCTGCCCCCACCTCCACTCTGCCCCCCCCCCCCTCCCCTCGCTCCCCCCTCTGCCCCCCCCCCCTCCCCCCTCTGCCCCCACCTCCACTCTGCCCCCCCCTCCCCTCGCTCCCCCTCTGCCCCCACCTCCACTTTGCCCCCCCCCTCCCTCCCCCTCTGCCCCCACCTCCACTCTGCCCCCCCCCCCTCCCTCCCCCTCTGCCCCCACCTCCACTCTGCCCCCCCCCCCTCCCTCCCCCTCTGCCCCCACCTCCACTCTGCCCCCCCCCCCTCCCTCCCCCTCTGCCCACACCTCCACTCTGCCCCCCCCCCTCCCTCCCCCTCTGCCCCCACCTCCACTCTGCCCCCACCTCCACTCTGCCCCCACCTCCACTCTGACACCCCCGGTTACCACAAGTAAAAATGGGAAAGGACCCAATCATGATGCCCTCTTGCTGTGTTAAATGTGAGCAGAGTAAGGTGGGGTGAGGCAGGCAGAAGGGGTACAGGCTTCTTCTAAGCCGGTCATAACTGCTTCAGTTTTGAAACCTCCTTTTCCCTCCTCCCTCTGTTCCCAGATCCAGTTGCACCAGTCGGACAGCTTTGATATTGGAGCTCGTACACTTAAATAAATGTGCACACACACGCATGCACACACACGCACACACACACACACACCGACACGCACACACGCAAACACACACGCATGCACACACACGCACACACACACACACCGACACGCACACACGCAAACACACACGCATGGACACACACGCACACACACACACACCGACAAGCACACACGCAAACACACACACACACACACACACACACACACACACACACACACACACACATAACCAACAACTCTGAACCTTGCGTACACACACCATCACCATTACCAAATAAAGTGCAGCACCTCCCCCAATGC
>NC_074683.1:40603870-40623870 GCF_029448725.1 Salvelinus fontinalis
CATGGAAGGAGCTGGAGGGGGAACCATTGGAAGGAGCTGGAGGGAGAGCCATGGAAGGAGCTGGAGGGGGAACCATGGAAGGAGGAGGATATGGAGCCATGGAAGGAGGTGGAGGGAGAGCCATTGGAAGGAGGTGGAGGGAGAGCCATGGAAGGAGCTGGAGGGGGAACCATTGGAAGGAGCTGTAAGGGGAGCCATTGGAAGGAAATGGAGGGAGAGCCATGGAAGGAGGTGGAGGGAGAGCCATGGAAGGAGGTGGAGGATGGCCATGGTAGAAAAAGCAATTTTATGTGGAGGATATGAGCCATACATCATATAGGCCAGTCTGTAATGGAATCGATGAGGTGCAGCAACACAGCGGAACCAAATGGTGACCTGAGCAATGGGGCCCCTTCCTCTGAATAATGTTGGGCCTAGAGTGTGTTTGCAGTATGATACGGTGGTGGGAGAGTGGTCGTCTGTCTGGGGGAGAGTGGTAGTCTGTCTGGGGGAGAGTGGTAGTCTGTCTGGGGGAGAGTGGTAGTCTGTCTGGGGGAGAGTGGTAGCCTGTCTGAGGGAGAGTGGTAGTCTGTCTGAGAGAGAGTGGTAGTCTGTCTGAGGGAGAGTGGTAGTCTGTCTGAGGGAGAGTGGTAGTCTGTCTGGGGGAGAGTGGTAGTCTGTCTGGGGGAGAGTGGTAGTCTGTCTGGAGGAGTGTGGTAGTCTGTCTGGTAGTCTGTCTGGGGGAGAGATAACACATAATACTGCCTGCTCATCAAACACAGTACAGTAGATTACCATTGCTAGTACACTACATCTGTGTACTACTGATCACAGACAAAACCATTGTCAGCCAACAGGCAACAACAGAGTCACATTTGATTTCTGGGTTGAATTGTTTTGTTTTAGTTTAGAGTTTTTCGGGAATTTTGCAGTGGACCTTGATATTTCTCCTAGAAAAGTATTTTCCTGATGAAGGGAAAATGTTGCAGTTAACCAGAATTCATAATCTAGTCTCTCAAGTGGGAGACTACTCCCCATTGAATTGCCCTTCAAATTCCAATAGGTTTTTAGAGCAGTTGTACGTGCAGAATCTTAAAAGGACCATTCCAAATGCCAATTAGATAAACACAGTGCATAGGTGCATAGGTCTTTAATAATTAACATTTCTACAAAGAATAAGCCCTCTAATACCCACATTTCTTAAAATGGTCATGACCAGGGTATTCGTAAACCATCTGAGAGTAGGAGTGCCGATCTAGGATCAGGTCCACGCTTTACAATCTAATGACATGTTCTAAAATGCATAATTGATCCTAGAAAAGCACTCCTATTCTGAGACGATTTCTGAATATGGGCCCATGATGGCTCACCTGACACTTTCTACTACTGAGGAGCAATATTCTACCTCTAAATGCACTAAAACTAAACAACTGTGGAAACGTTGAACTTGCTTTTTCACCTGTGAGAACCCCGTCCAATCCAATATACCCCATCCCACCTGCTATCACCATATTATACCCCATCCCACCTGTTATCACCATGTTATACCCCATCCCACCTGCTATCACCATGTTATACCCCATCCCACCTGCTATCACCATGTTATACTCCATCCCACCTGCTATCACCATGTTATACCCCATCCCACCTGCTATCCCCATATTATACCCCATCCCACCTGCTATCACCATATTATACCCCATCCCACCTTCTATCACCATATTATACCCCATCCCACCTGCTATCCCCATATTATACCCCATCCCACCTGCTATCCCCATATTATACCCCATCCCACCTGCAATCACCATGTTATACCCCATCCCACCTGCTATCACCATGTTATACCCCATCCCACCTGCTATCACCGTATTATACCCCATCCCAACTGCTATCACCATATTATACCCCATCCCACCTGCTATCACCATGTTATACCCCATCCCACCTGCTATCACCATATTATACCCCATCCCACCTGCTATCACCATGTTATACCCCATCCCACCTGCTATCACCATATTATACCCCATCCTACCTGCTATCACCATGTTATACCCCATCCCACCTGCTATCACCATATTATACCCCATCCCACCTGCTATCACCATGTTATACCCCATCCCACCAGCTATCACCATGTTATACCCCATCCCACCTGCTATCACCATATTATACCCCATCCCACCTACTATCACCATATTATACCCCATCCCACCTGCTATCCCCATATTATACCCCATCCCACCTGCTATCCCCATGTTATACCCCATCCCACCTTCTATCACCATATTATACCCCATCCCACCTGCTATCCCCATATTATACCCCATCCCACCTGCTATCCCCATGTTATACCCCATCCCACCTGCAATCACCATGTTATACCCCATCCCACCTGCTATCCCCATATTATACCCCATCCCACCTGCTATCACCATATTATACCCCCTCCCACCTGCTATCACCATGTTATACCCCATCCCACCTGCTATCACCATATTATACCCCATCCCACCTGCTATCACCATGTTATACCCCATCCCACCTGCTATCACCATATTATACCCCATCCTACCTGCTATCACCATATTATACCCCATCCCACCTGCTATCACCATATTATACCCCATCCCACCTGCTATCACCATGTTATACCCCATCCCACCAGCTATCACCATGTTATACCCCATCCCACCTGCTATCACCATATTATACCCCATCCCACCTACTATCACCATATTATACCCCATCCCACCTGCTATCCCCATATTATACCCCATCCCACCTGCTATCCCCATGTTATACCCCATCCCACCTTCTATCACCATATTATACCCCATCCCACCTGCTATCCCCATATTATACCCCATCCCACCTGCTATCCCCATATTATACCCCATCCCACCTGCAATCACCATGTTATACCCCATCCCACCTGCTATCACCATGTTATACCCCATCCCACCTGCTATCACCGTATTATACCCCATCCCACCTGCTATCACCATATTATACCCCATCCCACCTGCTATCACCATGTTATACCCCATCCCACCTACTATCACCATGTTATACCCCATCCCACCTGCAATCACCATGTTATACCCCATCCCACCTACTATCACCATGTTATACCCCATCCCACCTGCAATCACCATGTTATACCCCATCCCACCTGCTATCACCATATTATACGATTCAGTAGTGATCCGTCCGTGCCCAGTTAGAACTGCTCATGACAAGCCACTCACATCGACCACTAATCTCCTGCATCAATGACTACCGTGGTGAGGCTGAGCATCCATGCAATGAGTGTGTGTGTGTGTGTGTGTGTGTGTGTGTTCGTGTGCTTGTGCGTGCGCCTGCGTTCATCCCTGGCATGGCTCACCACCCCTGAATCGACCAAATGAAGCAGATTAAAGTGCTGCTATACTGTGTCTATCTGCCTGCTCATCAAACACAGCTCCCATTCTCCCCACTGACACGTACATATTTCTGCCATTTCTCTCATAATGATGAATGGTTCCCATAGCAAATAATTCATGCGATTGTAAAAGAGGTTATTTCTTCATACTGTAGTCATTCACACACACTTCTTCAGGAAATAAAATGGCACTGTGGCAGCCAAGGCCATATACAGTACATAAAGTGTCTCAGAGTAGAAGTGCTGATCTAGGATCAGTTTAGACTTTTAGATCATAATGAGTAAGATTACATGGACAGGGAGGACCTGATCCTATATCAGCTCTCCTACTCTGAGACTCTATATGAATAAGGGCCCAGGCTGCCACAGTGATTAAGGCCTGACCAACCAACCACAAACTACATTTTATCGCCTGAAGGACAAGCACGGAGAGAATTCAATAAACACCGTCTATACTCTAGGCTTTCTTTTTTGTTTTAATCAACTTTTTGGTCAATGTGTTACCTGAGCATAACATTTTTAGTTGGCCCAAACTTAGCTCCAACATGAGAAAACAGAAAATGATGTGATTGCTCAACTTGCCTTATATGTTCATCCAACTACAAGTGATTATTTAGGCATCTTACCTAAAAAAAACAAGCTACGGAACTAGTGTCACGATCGTCGTTGTAATCATACTCAGACCAAAGCACAGCGTGGAATCGGTTCGACATATTTTATTGATAGTCAAACGCACAAAAAACAATAAAGAAATAAACGATATGTGAAGCTCAAGCAGTGCTCACAGGCAACTACACACAAACAAGATCCCACAAAAACCAGTGGGGAAATGGCTACCTAAATATGATCCCCAATCAGAGACAACGATAAACAGCTGCCTCTGATTGGGAACCATACCAGGCCAACATAGAAATCAACACACTAGATCACCCACCCTAGTCACACCCCGACCTCACCAACATAGAGAATTAAAGGCTCTCTATGGTCAGTGCACGACAACTAGTTACACACAGCTGTTTAAAAAACAATGATTACATTGTGAATTTATAGAGTAATTATTATTCAACATATCCACACCTGGAACTCACAACCTCTTGGTTCACAACATTCCAATTGTCCTGCTACACCACCATGTCTGTGTCAATCACTTATTTCACCTGTATTGCTACACTTTGCACTTCAAAGTAAATCTCAGCTCTGTAAAAAGTACATTTGTATTTTATTGATCGATGTGATTAAGGAGTAACATTAAAACAGAGTAATATGCCCTCCAACATTAGACAACTATACAGAAAAACCTGAAATTGCTTAATTAAATAAGTAAATCAAATCAACGATGAGAGAATAGTGAGAAAATTGACACAGCCAGAATAATGGCGCTGTAGGAGATTGCTGCCGTTTTACGGTCCCTTAACCGGTTGTGCTATTGAGTGTGTTTTTTTCACATTATTTGTAACTTATTTTGTACACAATGTTTCTGCGACCGTCTCGTATGACTGAAAAGAGCTTCTAGATATCAGGCCAGCGATTACTCACCCCGTACTGGAAGAAGATTTTATCTTTAACGAGTCGGACGTTATTCGCAGGAGAAAGAAACAGGGATATCGGGGACGTAGGTCGGGGTGCCTTGTAAGGATCCGACAGCGAGTGGGTAATCTGCCTTTACCATCGGTCTTATTAGCCAACGTACAATCACTGGATAATAAAATAGACAAACTACAATCACGTATATCCTACCAACGGGACATTAAAAACTGTAATATGTTATGTTTCACAGAGTCGTGGCTGAACGACGACATGAATAACATACAGCTGGCGGGTTTTACACTGTATCGGCAGGATAGAACAGCAGCCTCCGGTAAGACAAGGTGTGGCGGTCTATGTATATTTGTAAACAACAGCTGGTGCACAAAATCTAAGGAAGTCTCAAGGTTTTGCTCGCCTGAGGTAGAGTATCTCATGAAAAGCTGTAGACCACACTATTTACCAAGTGAGTTTTCATCTATATTCTTCGTAGCTGTCTATTTATCACCACAAACCGATGCTGGCCGCAAGGCGCTACAGTGGATAGTGCGTACGTCCCAGTACATCACTGGGGCCAAGCTTCCTGCCATCCAGGATCTCTGTACCAGGCGGTGTCAGAGGAAGGCCCTAAAAATTGTCAAAGACTCCAGCCACCCTAGTCATAGACTATTCTCTCTGCTACCGCACGGCAAGCGGTCCCGGAGCGCCAAGTCTAGCTCCAAAACATTTCTTAACAGCTTCTACCACCAAGCCATAAGACTCCTGAACAGTTAATTAAATGGCTACCCAGACTATTTACATTGTCCTCTCCCCCCTCTTTTATGATGCTGCTTCTCTCTGTTTATTATCTATGCAAAGTCACTTTAACTCTACCTACATGTACATATTACCTCAATTACCTCGACTAACCGGTCCCCCCGCACATTGACTCTGTACCGGTACCCTCTGTATATAGCCTCGCTATTGTTATTTTACTGCTGCTATTTAATTATTTGTTACTGTTATTTTGCATTTTTAACTTTTTTTTTACTGTCTATTTTGTACTTAACACTTATTTTTTCTTAAAACTGCATTATTGGCTAGGGGCTTGTAAGTAAGCATTTCACTGAATACCTGTTGTATTCTGCGCAAGTGACAAATACAATTTGATTTGATTTGACATGGTGGGGTAGCAGTAAGCTCAAAATGCCATGAACTAAGAGATTGTGAGTTCAAGTCCCACTCTGTAAAAAGTAATTGCCTAACTCATTAAGCTTTTACTGTAGTGGGCTAAATCAGGGTCATACAGAGTGTTTCTTGGTAGTCTTAAAGAAATCTAATTTGAAACAAAAGTATACACGTCACACAACTGCTTGTCGAACTCAAATCATATATAGTGACTTCGGAAAGTTATCAAACGCCTTGACTTTTTCCACATTTTGTTACGTTACAGCCTTATTCTAAAATTGGTAAAATCAAATAAATTCCTCATCAATCTACACACAATACCCCATAATGGCAAAGTGAAAACAAGTTTTATTTTTTATTTTTTTTAGGCAAATGTATTAAAAATAAAACCCCGAAATACCTGAGTTACATAAATATTCAGACCCTTTGCTATGAGACTCATAATTGAGCTCAGGTGCATGCTGTTTCCATTGATCATCCTTGAGATGTTTCTACAACTTGATTGGAGTCCACCTGTGGTAAATTCAATTGATTGCACATGATTTGGAAAGGCACACACCTGTCTATATAAGTTCCCACAGTAGACAGTGCATGTCAGGCCAAAAACCAAGCCATGAGGTCGAAGAGCTCCGAGACAGGATTGTGTCGAGGCACAGATCTGGTGAAGTGTACCAAAAAATGTCTGCAGCATTGAAGGTCCCCAAAAACACAGTGGCTTCCATCATTCTTACATGGAAGAAGTATGGAACCACCAAGACTCTTCCTAGAGCTGGCCGCCCTGCCAAACTGAGCATTCGGGGGAGAAGGGCCTTGGTCAGGGAGGTGAACAAGAACCCAATGGTCACTCTGACTGAGCTCTAGAGTTCCTCTGTGGAGATGGGAGAACCTTCCAGAAGGAATCTCTGCAGCACTCCACCAATCAGGCCTTTATGGTAGTGGCCAGACGGAAGCCAATCCTCAGTAAAAAGGCACATGACAGCCCACTTGCAGTTTGCCAAAAGACACCTAAGGACTCTCAGACAATGAGAAATAAGATTCTCTGGTCTGATGAAACCAAGATTGAACTCTTTGGCCTGAATGTCAAGTGTCATGTCTGGAGGACACCTGGCACAGTCCCTATGGTGAAGCATGGTGGTGCAGCATGTTTTTCACCCGCAGGGACTGGGAGACTAGTCAGGATCGAGGGAAAGATGAGCAGAGCAAAGTACTGAGAGATCCTTGACGAAAACTTGCTCAAGAGCGCTCAGGACCTCAGACTGGGACGAAGGTTCACCTTCCAACAGGACAACAACCCTAAGCACACAACCAAGAAAACGCAGGAGTGGCTTCGGCACAAATCTCCGAATGTCCTTGAGTGGCTCAGCCATAGCTCGGATTTGAATCCGATCGAACGTCTCTGGAGAGACCTGAAATTAGCTGTGCAGCGACACTCTCCATCCAGCCTAACAGAGCTTGAGAGGATCTGCAAAGAAGAATGGGAGAAACTCAGTGTCATACTCAAAAAGACTTGAGGCTGTAATCACTGCCTAAGGTACTTCAACAAAGTACTAAGTAAAGGGTCTGAAAACTTATGTAAGTGTGATATTTCAGTCTTTTTTTTTACACATTTGCACAAATTACTAAAAAACAGTTTTTGCTTTGTAGTTATGGGGAATTGTGTGTAGATTGATGTGGGAAATAGCTATTGAATGCATTTTTTTTACAAGGCTGTAACGTAACAAAATGTGGAAAAAGTCAAGGGGTCTGAATACTTTCCGAATGCACTGTAAGTGGTACTCACTCAGATGTTCTTATCACTTCATGTTTTTGAGTGTGGTTTAAAAATATTAGGTTATTGAGTAAACGTTATGTATCTGTGTTCTGCTAATCTAAAGTTATTGAGTTTTTTACAAGTTATGATTTTTTTTAAAGTCAATATAACATTTATTAAATATGTTGCTCTTACTTGAATCTATTATGTTTTACGTCTTTACGTAAAATAATTAAGTATTTGTGTTGTGGTAAAATAGAATTATCTTGGCACTATTGAGTAATTCAAAATGTTTAGACTTGATGTTACTTTTACACAATGTTGTATGCATGTTTGAAGAAATAAAAGTATAATTCTAAAATAGTAGTAAGCAGTTTGTTGTGTTTTGATGTAATTGAGCATGACGAACAGATATGAAAGCAAATTGACATTCAATAATGAGATGAGCAGTTCCCACCTTCAGCAAGGTCATGTGCACCACTCTTAATGACAGAGACTAATGCATGGAACAGAGACTAATGCATGGAACTTGGGACAACAATTATATTTTTTTGTTCAGGTAACACTTGGACTGAAAAGATGAGTAAACAAAATAAAGACTGTGGAACCACTTACTTAATAATTAGTTGAAACAGGTACATTTGTGATAAAAAAAATATTAAATAGCCTGTCATTATCATACCACCATATTTTTGGAATGATTCATATAATTTCTATCAACGAATACTGGGGGAATAAACTGCCGACGCATTAGTCATAGCATGGTTGTGAAGTTGGTTGGTTTGTACAGTTGATATTATTGTGTATTATTTTCCCCCTGTGGCTCTTACAGAAGGTGTTTTTCCTGTTGAGCGCGTCCAACCCAGGATTCGTCTCACTCCCGCGTGAGAGGCTGTGTTATGTGATAATAAGTCTCCCTGACGTGCATGCATACGTGTGATGCTCTACCGAGCAACACATCCAAGGTCTCATGTGGAATATTCCTGGAATACTTGGCACGTGTCCCAAAATAGTATTAGTGAAGAGATGGAGGAAGGGTATTTGTCAGTGATATTATGATAGTAATTTTGTCTCCACTGCAGTTTTTTGGGTCCCAAAGTAATTGTGATTGTGAGCCAATAGAGAAGCATGAAACTATCCAAATCGTTACAGAGAATCTAGAATTAATCAGAAGACAGATTATCATGACGAATAATAAATCACAATTAATTGAGATTGCAGAGCTGGTTGATGTTTCCTTTTCAAACCGTTGGTCTACAGTCTCCTGCAGAATCAGATTGACTCTCTGCACAAATGGGGTTTCCTTACAAACATTCTACAGGAGTTCAAACCTTAACCAACTGAATCAGTTCAATTCTGAAAGGCGATTTATTCACATGAGCATCAGTTTTTGACTACAATGGAAAAATTATAAAGACACGCTAAAAATACAATCACTGCCATTTTATCACCTATTGCATGTATTCCCAAACTGGGCACAATGCCGTCGGGGGTACGCCAAATAATACACTTTTTTTTTCTCTCACATTTTCAAACAGTCCATTTATATTTTCCAACGGGGCTATACATTCGGGTGAGTTTTTTTGTTGCCTGAGTAGACTCGTTTCACTGCCAAAAATAAAATGAAACCATCTAGTGTTCAGAGAAATAACAACACAATGTCAAATACAGGTAGCCTAGTCAAATAATGAACACCCAATCACATTAACTGGTACTCTCCCGTGCCAATTCCACGGTCCGTATGCAGCCAGAGTAGCTGCTGCTCATGTTGGTGTCTGTACTGATGGCAGGAACTACATGAACTCTCATGTATTTCCTGCACTATGCAATGATATGGGCAGCGACCATGTAACACTTTTACAACATACAGAAATGCGCTGGTTATCAAGGGGCAAAGTATTGACACGTTTTTTAAATTGAGAGACGAGCTTAAAGTTTTCTTTACTGACCATCATTTTCACTAGTCTGACCGCTTGCATGATGACAAGTTTGCCACACGACTGGCCTATCTGGGTGATGTTTTTTCTCCCCTGAATGATCTGAATCTAGGATTACAGGGACTATCCTCAACTATATTCAATGTGCTGGACGAAATTGAGGCTATGATTAAGAAGTTGGAGCTCTTATCTGTCTACTTTAACAAGTAAAACACACAGGTCTTTCCATCATTGTATGATTTTTTGTGTACAAATGAACTCAATCTAACGGACAATGTCAAATGTGATATAGCGAAGCACCTGAGTGAGTTGGTGCACAATTACGCAGGTACTTTCCCGAAGCGGATGACACAAACAACTGGATTTGTTATCCCTTTCATGCCCTGCCTCCAGTCCACTTACCGATATCTGAACAAGAGAGCCTCAATGAAATTGCAACAAGCGGTTCTGTGAAAATGTAATTTAATCAGAAGCCACTGCCAGATTTCTGGATTGGGCTGCGCTAAGAGCATCCTGCCTTGGCAAATCGCGCTGTTAAGACACTGATGCCCTTTGCTATCCCGTTCCTATGTGAGAGTGGATTCTCGGGCCTCATTAGCATGAAAACTAAATACAGGTGCAGACTGTGTGTGGAAAAAGACTGTGACTCTCTCCAATACAACCCAACATTGCAGAGTTATGAGCATCCTTTCAAGCACACCCTTCTCATTAACCTGTGGTGAGTTATTCACAATTTTCGATGAACAAATAAGGTTTTTATATGTAAGATGTTTAAATAAAGAGCAAAATTATTGATTA
Organism: Salvelinus fontinalis; assembly: GCF_029448725.1. NCBI lineage: Eukaryota > Metazoa > Chordata > Actinopteri > Salmoniformes > Salmonidae > Salvelinus > Salvelinus fontinalis. The sequence continues at coordinate 40,614,453 of NC_074683.1, forward strand.
TTATTAAATTATTATTTGTGTCCTGGATTTATAAGAGCTCTTTGTCACTTCCCACGAGCCAGGTTGTGACCAAAACTCACACTCATTCTTATGTTTATTTAATGTATTGTATAGTGTGTGTGTGTGTGTGGCAGGCTTACATTGATGGCAAAAAAACAACATTTGAGAGTGCGCTGACCCTGGTGCTAGAGGGGTTATGCAGCTGGAGGTTGAATGTTTGAAGGGGCACGGGACTATAAAAAGTTTGGGAACCACTGGACCTATTGTAATATCATCACCCTCCATAACTGTTTATTTGGGTCATTGACTTCCTCTCCCCCCAGATGAGATCTGATGCCGTGCCTGAAAGTTCTGTAGTTAACATGTTCCAGTAGAACCATGCTAGGTTGTTTTTCCTCCTTCCTTGCATTCTCATTTGCCTAATGTGATGATCTCCCATTTGTGCTTTGTGGGCAGCTAATTTAATCTATTTTGATGTGTTTACATTTTTAGGGAGAGAGACGTGCAGTTAGCTTAATTGTGTGAGCTAGACGCTAATTGCCAAATAAGAGCCGGTTAACATTAGCTGTTAATTTATTTGGAAATATCAGAGACAAAATAGCAACAAAATATGCTAATGTAAAAAAGAAAACTGGGCTGGATCTAGAGTAAATAACACTAAACTCCAAACACATTGAATAATGTGTCTGACCTGGGATAAGGTAACGAGGAAGGGAAGCACTCTGTAGGAAAAGACAGGGAAAAATGGAGGAAGATTGCTTGGCTCAGAGCATTACACTAAATAATGTCAATGGAATAAGGCAAGGTAGATATAAAAAGTTCTGCTCCATAAGAAATGACTGGAGGAAACTTGTATTTTGCAGGTGTTTCTCAGCAGTTTGTCATTTGTTACAGTGTTTGTATCAGGAGTTACCAAATTGCTCTTGACATGCCACAGGGTTCTGATTCTTTGTTCAAGCCCACACCTGATTCTACCATTCAGCTGTTCATCAATACCTCAGCTGTTCATCAAGACCTCAGCTGTTCGTCAAGACCTCAGCTGTTCATCAAGACCTTGAATAGTAGAATCAGTTGTGGTAGAACTGGGCTTGAAGAAAAAAGACAGAAAAATCCCGTAGCTCGTCAAGGGTAATTGTGGCCATCCCTGAATTGTATGTACACAGTTTACTATATCTGATGAATGTTGGTTGTATATTTTATATTTTACTTACAATTTATGGGTACATGTTGATTATTTGTGTATTTTCCATGAGTTTGTCTCGATTGTCAAATTGGCTTAAATGGGTTTCTGGTTTTACGCTTCCCTTCGGAAAATCAGCTGTTAATATTAAATTAATGCTAATCACAACATTATTTCTGTTGCCATTTGTCATGATTCTGTACTTTTACTTTACTTTTATTGCTTTGTTACGCTGTATTATAATGTCGTATAATCACCTTCCTGTGTAAAAACCATGGAAATTAAAAACAAAAACAATGTTTTAAGTGAGAGGTAGGCATTGGTCTGAAGCTGAAAAATAAATGAAATTCACATGAGCATCACAATGCCTACTTCACCCATGCCCTACCAAGGTTTTCCAGCACGTAGATTTGACCTTCTACAGTAGCTAAGTTGGTCTATTGTACTTCAAATAATGTGTAGGCAGGTTTCTTAGGATTCAAACCTCAAACAGCCTAATTAATACTATTCAGAGGGATAATGGACTTTACAGTGTCCTGCTATTAAAATAATATATATATAGTGCATTTGGAAAGTATTCACCTCTTGACTTTTCCCACATTTTGTTACGTTACAGCCTTATTCTAAAATGGATTAAAGAAAACATGTTCCTCATCAATCTACATACAATACCCCACAATGACAAAGCAAAAACAGGTTTTAAGAAATGTTTGCAAATATATAAAAACATATATATATAGATACCTTCTTTTTATTTTTTATGAATTTGTAAACATTTCTGAAAACCTGTTTTTGCTTTGTCATTATGGGGTATTGTGTGTAGATTGATGACAAAACAAAACAATTTAATACATTTTAAGAATAAGGCTGTAAGGTAACAAAATGTGTAAAAAGTCAAGGGGTCTGAATACTTTCTGAATGCACTGTACATATCATTAGGCTGTATGTATTTTTAAATATAGTCCTATAGTAAATGTGTATTATTGTAGCGACACCATCTTTATTGCAAAAAAGAAAAAGAAATACACACATGACTTTAAGCCAGATATTCATTTGACAGAGGTAATGAACTGTGCATTGGTCAGCACAGCAGTTGATAAAACAGGACCATTATTATGCAGGTAAGCTAATGGTTAGAGAAATCAGGAACGTACACAGCCTCTATAGACCTCTATATCTATATGAGTGACTGTGTCCAACATACCACCACCTGTTGTTACTGTATGCTGGGCAACTACTGACAAAAAATATGTTATAAAATAAAAACTATTCTCAATGACATGTATTGCTAAAAAAAAAAAGGTTTAAGGAAATACAGGCAGGGAACACACTACTACAAGACAAAACAGCTGACTCAGTCAAGCCTGGTGGTCTTGTAAGTATAAAAGCAAAGCTTTCATATACTGTAATAAAGTCACACTCATATACTGTAATAAGAAAAAAGCTTGAAGAGGTAGTGGAATGGGGCGATGTCTTAGTACGGTGTGTGAAGAATCCTAAACTTGACCTTGTATGCAGTACAAATCATATTATTGTGGGGGCACCTCTTTTACATTATTTTAATGTAGTAGGTCCGAGCTGTGTGCTGGAGAACCTTAGTAGAGCATGGGTGGATTAGGCATTGTGGTGCTCATTAATTTCATTTCTTTTTCGACATCAAAACAATGCCAACTTCTCACTTAAATCATCGTTTTTTGTTTTTAATGAGGAAAAAGGTACTAATTGGGACAGAGAAGATATAGATACGCATGGCCCGTTGAGAGAGGCGAAGGGGACACGTGTAGTGTAATGAGTGGTTTTCTGTCTGACCTGGTCTGTTTCTGTCACTTGACCCCCACCTGTCCCTTCTCTCTTCTCTCTCTCCCCACTACAGAGGCACTCGCTACACTCGGCCCAGCAGGCAGTCATCACATGGGGGACTGTCTGAGGGTTGCTGCCTGGATGGACGAAAGCATCCCTTTCTCTCTCTCTCTCTCTCTCTCTGGATGGAAGAAAGCATCCCTTTCTCTCTCTCTCTCTCTGGATGGAAGAAAGCATCCCTTTCTCTCTCTCTCTCTCTGGATGGAAGAAAACATCCCTTTCTCTCTCTCTCTCACTGGATGGAAGAAAGCATCCCTTTCTCTCTCTCTCTCTCTGGATGGAAGAAAGCATCCCTTTCTCTCTCTCTCTCTCTCTCTGGATGGAAGAAAGCATCCCTTTCTCTCTCTCTCTCTCTGGATGGAAGAAAGCATCCCTTTCTCTCTCTCTCTCTCTGGATGGAAGAAAGCATCCCTTTCTCTCTCTCTCTCTCTGGATGGAAGAAAGCATCCCTTTCTCTCTCTCTCTCTCTCTCTCTGGATGGAAGAAAGCATCCCTTTCTCTCTCTCTCTCTCTGGATGGAAGAAAGCATCCCTTTCTCTCTCTCTCTGGATGGAAGAAAGCATAAGCTCAGCTTATTCATGCATTTCATAATTTCACTTGCCTTCTCCTCTCTCATCCTGTTCTTTTTCAGGAAAAAGGGGCTTCCCACTATTGATCCCAGGGGCATCCATTCCGGCTCCAATGCTAATTCCATGTCGACACTGTTGTTGAGGAGAAATAGCTTTTTTTGGTGGTTGCAACACACTGTCTGCAACTCAGTCATACATTTTTGTGATTTTTCTTCTTCTTTGATTTACCTCTTCCTCCGTGGCATGAATACATTCATAAACAGGGTTGGGGAGTAACGTATTACATGTAATCAGTTACATGTAAGGGACTACAAAAAGCTGGAAACTGTAATCCGTTACGTTACCAGCTAAAATATAGTAATCAGATTACAGATACTATTGAAAAACTAGATGCCTGCCACTGTTGGAATACTAAACCATTTTCGATTCGAAGTGTCTGAATCTGGGTCTTACGGCATCTTACCTTGATACCTGATACCAGGATTTCGCAACTGTTTTTGTGAGTTCTGCGGCCACAAATGTTTGATTTTGCTGCAGTTTTTCTGAAATTCTGCGATACATTTTGCAATGTTTTTTTTCTCGGTAATTTCATATAAAGCAATAAAAAGTCATATGTGCTCCGTTTTAGGACAATTTTAAGTCGAATACACAATACAAAAACTATTAGAAACATCAAAAGTGCTCAATTTTGTTAATTTTCCTGAACAAACAGCTCATAATCCACTCACACATTCACTCACAGACACCTCTCCTCTCCATCAGGCTTGGGGCTTGGGGCTTGGGGCTTGGGGCTTGGGGCTTGGGGCTTGGGGCTTGGGGCTTGGGGCTTGGGGCTTGGGGCTTGGGGCTTGGGGCTTGGGGCTTGTTATCAACACGAGATGCGTCTCCCATTCCCACTCACACTCTCTCTCAAAAAAAAATGATTAAAGGCTGATCAATCGCTTTCAATTTGAGGACTGTCAGAACCTCTAGGATTACTGGGTGGAGGAGTCAAGCGCAGAGAGCAGGTTAGTTCAGAACGTGTATCTTTATTCCTGACGACAGTGAAAACGGTCATGCCCAACACACAGGCGCATGAAAAATACCAGTCCAAACACACAGGACTAAACTGTCCGGAAAAATAGCATCCACCTAAATTCCAACACCAACGAACAGGAAAAACAAGCCTGCACAACAGCCAGCGGGCCTACTGCCCTTAAATAGCCTACCCCCCAAACTAAACTCAAAACAGGTGCACCCAATCAGCCCGAACTAACAGAAACAAAAAGAAGGGAATCGATGGCAGCTAGTAGGCCAGTGACGACGACCGCAGAGCGCCGCCCGAACAGGAAGAGGCACCATCTTCGACGGGATTCGTGACAAGGACCAATATTTCTATCGCATAAATTGTCTTCAAAATACTTGAGAATGTAATTTATTTATGAAAGGGTCGTAAGGGAGATAAAGAACAGAAAACGTAGAAATAGAGTATTGTGGTTGATATGTACTATTAAGCAGTATTTCCAGCACTCCTCCTGTACACCATCTATGCATCTCGTGTACACAACCTATACACCTCCTGTACACCATCTATACACCTCCTGTACACCATCTATGCACCTCCTGTACACCATCTATACACCTCCTGTACACCATCTATACACCATCTATACACAACCTATACACCTCCTGTACACCTCCTGTATATTATCTATACACCTCCTGTACTCCTCATGTACACCTCCTGTACACCATCTATACACCTCCTGCACACCTCCTGTACACCATCTATACACCTCCTGTACACCATCTATACACCTCCTGCACACCTCCTGTACACCATCTATACACCTCCTGTACACCATCTATACACCTCCTGCACACCTCCTGTACACCATCGATACACCTCCTGCACACCTCCTGTACACCATCTATACACCTCCTGTACACCATCTATACACCTCCTGCACACCTCCTGTACACCATCTATACACCATCTGCACACCTCCTGTACACCATCTATACACCTCCTGTACACCATCTATACACCTCCTGTACACCATCTATACACCTCCTGCACACCTCCTGTACACCATCTATACACCTCCTGCACACCTCCTGTACACCATCTATACACCTCCTGTACACCACCTATACACCTCCTGTACACCATCTATACACCTCCTGCACACCTCCTGTACACCATCTATACACCTCCTGCACACCTCCTGTACACCATCTATACACCTCCTGTACACCATCTATACACCTCCTGTACACCATCTATACACCTCCTGTACACCATCTATACACCTCCTGCACACCTCCTGTACACACCAAAATGTGAAATATAGGTTATCGTCTCCAGAAAACCCCTTCATAATACACCCCACCCTCCATCCACCCTCTCCTCCATCCCACCCCCTCCTACATCACACCCTCTGGTGTTTTCTGCTGTTCTTGTTGACAGGCAAGCCTCAAAAACACCTCAACTCACAAAACCTCCGCAAGCCTCAAAACCACCGCAAGCCTCAAAACTACCGCAAGCCTCAAAACTTCAAAGACTTGGGGGTTGAAAGCCGCCGTGCTGGATAAGCAGATCCCCTGGGGGGAGGAGGAGAGGGAAAACTCCCACTGTTAGTTAGCTACTGGGAATGGCTGTCTTGTGTTCTGATCATAGAGTACACATACATAGTACATTCCGTTATCCTCCATCCCTCTGCACGGCACACCCACCCCAATCTCTCTCCAGCACTGGGTTTATTCATTGAGACAAAACCCCCGCTGTTGTCTATTCCTTTCGGGAGATTTGAGCTATAGAATTCTATTAAGATTTCACAACAAGTCCTCTCTTGTTCAATCTGTGCAAAATCTATTCAAGTGAACAGGACAAAGGGGAGATCAGACGTGAGTAGTTATGGTTTAGTGGCGCGAACACGTGTGTGTTCAAAGTGTGTGATAAGTTGTTATTTTATACTTTCTAGCACTACTTTGGCAGATAGCTGCTATTTTAAATATGGTTTTACTTGCAATCGTGATCATTTGACCTACTTTGTTTGAATGCACTGATGGTAAGTCAATCTGGACAGGAGCATCTCTATCTGTAGCCGTCTAAATGTTTGCCATGTAACCATGCCTACGCCAGGCGCCTTCCTGTAATGTTATTCTAAATTACAATTAAATCCTAAAATATACTTACGTGTCCGGCGTCATCGGTCTAATAAGCATTCTAAGACACAACAATGACTAAATTGTGAAATGTAATGATGAACTTGCCGAAAATCGAACGGGGATCTTAAAAGACCACAGTAGTAGTTCACTCTCCTCTCGAATTAAACTCAGAAATCCATCAATCTGAAATGTCGTCCTTTTGGTGTTTCCATTCTAGTAGTGATTGTCCTTGAATGCCTTTTGACTTTCTGGGGCTTATACAGAGTTAATGATATTCAAGAGTATTTCCTGGTTTGCATAATGACATGTGAACTTTCACTTATCCAATGACGCGGTGCTCCTATGATCTCAAAGTCTATTTGTACTGTAAAGCTCGAAAAATGGGCTTCTTCTGGAAGATAAATTACAGTTAAATCAGTTCTAATCCTACACTCACTACAAAATTCCTCAATGGCAAGCAGAGGCTGGGACAGAGAGAGGCAGGGGGAAGAGGCTGAGGCAGAGGCTGGGACAGAGAGAGGCAGGGGGGAGAGGCTGAGGCAGAGGCTGGGACAGAGAGAGGCAGGGGGAAGAGGCTGAGGCAGAGGCTGGGACAGAGAGAGGCAGGGGGAAGAGGCTGAGGCTGGGGCTGGGGCAGAGAGAGGCAGGGGGAAGAGGCTGAGGCTGGGGCTGGGGCAGAGAGAGGCAGGGGGAAGAGGCTGAGGCTGGGGCTGGGGCAGAGAGAGGCAGGGGGAAGAGGCTGAGGCTGGGGCTGGGGCAGAGAGAGGTAGGGGGAAGAGGCTGAGGCTGGGGCTGGGGCAGAGAGAGGCAGGGGGAAGAGGCTGAGGATGGGGCTGGGGCAGAGAGAGGCAGGGGGAAGAGGCTGAGGCTGGGGCTGGGGCAGAGAGAGGCAGGGGGAAGAGGCTGAGGCTGGGGCTGGGGCAGAGAGAGGCAGGGGGAAGAGGCTGAGGATGGGGCTTGGGCAGAGAGAGGCAGGGGGAAGAGGCAGAGGCTGGGGCTGGGGTTGGGGCAGAGAGAGGTAGGGAGAAGAGGCTGAGGCTGAAGCTGAAGCTGGGGCAGGAGAGACAGGGGGAAGAGGCGGAGGCTGGGGCTGGGACAGAGGCAGAGACTGGGGCAGAGGCAGAGACTGCGGCAGAGACTGGGGCAGATCAGAGGATGGGGCCAGGACCGGTTCTTGCCTTTTGGGAGGCCCTATGCGAAATGTAGTTGGGGAGCCCTCCAACCTTGTGGGCAAAACATTTTAGTGGTCCTCATCTTGATGGCAGAGAGATAAAATAATAGTTTTAGAGTACATTTCCTGCATTTCTACACATTTTTCCATGGAGCAAAGAACAAATGTTGCAGTTTTAATTGCTGCAATTCTATTAATTTTGTCATGTGGTAGAGAGAGAAATGTGCAGATTTACAGCTCATTTACTGCAATTCTAAACGTCCTGCCATATGTCGGAGAGACATTTGTGCAGTTTTGAAGCTAATTCTACACATTTTGCCATGACTTGTGGCATTTTAATATGACATCTGAGTGAATATGACAAACAAAATCAATGGGGGCCCCATGGATTCAGGGCCCCTGGGCATGTTCCCAATTTCGGTAATTAGACCATGATTACTACAAGTTTGGATAGCTGACTAGACTAACTTACAAATCAAAAAAAAAAAAATGCTGACATGGCACTGGTAGTTTGACAAAAAGTACTTGTCAACGATCAACGGCTTTCCCACACAGCTCCCAGGCGGTCACTTCAGTTACACGTCAATCTTTTGAACTGATGCGAAGCCAGGTGTCTTGACTTGTAAGTAACCTCAACAATAAACAGTGCTTCCTCTCTCTCCTACTTTCATACTTTTGCTTTGATCACATCAGACGCTCTATTTCCCCATGTACACTGTTATTCACTCATCTGTGTTGCCGCTCACTGGTCCGTAAATGTGAGTCGTGTTTTTTTTGGTGCTATTTGTTGAACAGTAGGAGTACAGTAATACTTAAGTCATTTTTGGAAAACTTAAACCACTGTTATTTACCTCCTTGTCGGTTATGATGGGGAGAAAATCGGAGCTGTAAATTGTTTAAACTGTAGCCAAGCTTTATAGCCTATATGGTTAATTATGTCTGACATTGGTTACTATCTGACACAATATCAGTGTTGTCAGTCGGACGAGGTTATTTGAGTGTGCACATGATGGAAGTGAGAGATATTCATTATTTAATAGAAAAAAATGCACTATAATGTGACTAAAATGGCTGTGACTAAAACTAGATAAAATAAATTTAGTCAAGCGGTTTAAGTCCAGCGGTAGCTTATGCCGCTTATGCCTGGAACTGGCCTTGGCTGTGGCAGAGGCAAAGTCTGGGGCAGAGGTAGAGGCAAGGGCTGGGGCAGAGAGAGTCAGAGACTATGGCAGAGAAAATCAGAGGCTGGGGCAGAGAGAGTCAGAGACTATGATAGAGAGAGTCAGAGGTTGGAGCAGAGAGAGTCAGAGACTATGGCAGAAAGAGTCAGATGCTGGCGAAGAGGCTGGGGCAGAGAGAGTCAGAGACTATGGCAGAGAGAGTCAGAGGCTGGGGCAGAGAGATTCAGAGACTATGATAGAGAGAGTCAGAGTCTGGAGCAGAGAGAGTCAGAGACTATGGCAGAGAGAGTCAGAGGCTGGGGCAGAG
>NC_074683.1:40626370-40628994 GCF_029448725.1 Salvelinus fontinalis
CTCTCCCTCTCACTCTCATTCAATTACATTAAATTCAAAGGGCTTTATTGGCATGAGAAAAACATGTTTACATTGCCAAAGCAAGTGAAATAGATAATAAACAAAAGGTAAACAAACAATCAATAAACTCTCTCTCTCTCTCTCTCTCTCTCTCTCTCTCTCTCTCTCTCTCTCTCTCTCTCTCTCTCTCTCTCTCTCTCTCTCTCTCTCTCTCTCTCTCTCTCTCTCTCTCGTGAGGGTTTGGGATGGGATCCATCAATGTGTTGTTGTCAGGCCGCTCTGAGAGGTGTAAGGTCATGGTGTCCTCCACGGCCCGCCACCGCCGCTGCTCTGAGCCCTTTATTTAAGAGGGAAATGACACATAAAGGTAACTAACAGCTAGCGACGAGGTGAGTGCATGTTGACACCCATGTCATTTACCATTCTGCTTGGCAACTGAGTGATGGATGATGTGAATGGTGGCAGATGATGATAGGAAGGACTGCGCTTGTGTCTTCTCAGTAAGAGCAGGATTGATCTATGATGCCTTTTGAATACTGGCGATGTGCAGGTGTCATTGAAAACAAATTGATTGTGTTCGTGTCACATAAAATACACCCATGCTGGTAAAGTATCCATTACTTAAACCATATCTTAATCTCTTATAAAACTAAATAAATAAAACATTACCTTCATAAAGCCATATATTAGACCACAACTTATGTTAATTATATGCGGTTTTTATTTTACCTTTATTTAACTAGGCAAGTCAGTTTTTAATGACGGCCTAGGAACAGTGGGTTAACTGCCTTGTTCAGGGGCAGAACAACAGATTTTCACCTTGGGGATTTGATCGTGCAACCTTTCGGTTAATAGTTCAACGCTCTAACCACTAGGCTACCTGCCACCCCTGATGATGCTAATGATACGATGATAATGATACGATGATAGTGGTATCATGATAATGATATGATGATAACGATAGGTTGATATTGATAGGATGATCATGTTTGATGATAATGATACAATAATAATGGTATGATGATAATGATATGATGATAATGATTTGTTGATAATGGTATAATGATAATGATATGATGCTAATGATATGATGCTAATGGTATGACGATAATGATACAATGATAATGGTATGGCGATAATGATATGATGATAATGATAGTACACTAATAGTGTTATGATAATGATATGATCTAGCGTAGCCTAGTGGTTAGAGCGTTGGACTAGTAACCGGAAGGTTGCAAGTTCAAATCCCCGAGCTGACAAGGTACAAATCTGTCGTTCTGCCCCTGAACAGGCAGTTAACCCACTGTTCCTAGGCCGTCATTGAAAATAAGAATTTGTTCTTAACTGACTTGCCTAGTTAAATAAATAAAATAAAAAAATAAAAAATAAAAAAAATAATGATATGATGATAATGGTATGATGCAAATTATATAATGCTAATTATATGATGATAATGGTATAACAATAATGCTACGATGATAATGAGGATAATGGTATGATGGTAATAGTGATATGATGATAATGATATTATGATAATAATAGTATGATAATAATAGTATGATGATAATGATATGACAATAATGGTATGATGATAATAGTCTGATGATAATGGTATGATGATAATGATATGACAATAATGGTATGATGATAATAGTATGATGATAATGGTATGATGATAATAGTATGATGATAATGACACAATGACAATGGTACGATAATGATATGATGTTAATGGTATGAGGATAATGACGCTAATGGTATGATGATAATAGTGTTATGATAATGATATGGCGATAATGATATGACGATAATGATATGATGCTAATGATTTGACGATAATGATGATAATGTATGATGTAACGGTAGGACGATAATGACACAATAATAATGGCATGATGATAATGATGTGACGATAATGATATTCTGATGATATGCTGATAATGGTATGTTGATAATGGTATGATGCTAATGATATGATGATAATGATTCGATGATAATGGCATGATGATAATGATAGGATGATACTAGTGGGATGATACTGATATGACGATAATGGTATGATGGTAATGATATGATGATAACTGTATGATGATAATAGTGGGATGATACGGATACGACGTTAATGGTATGATGATAATGATATGATGATAACAGTATGGTGATAATGGTATGATAATGATGATAATGATATGATGATAATGATATGATGATACTAGTGTTATGCTAATGATATGATGATAGTGGTATGATGGTAATAGTGTTATGATAAACGTAAGATGATAATTATATGATGATAATGATGTTAATGATATTTACACTTTTTGTTTAAGTATGATGTGTATCTCTCTCTCCTCTCTATTTCTCTCTCACTCTCTCGGTCTCTCGCTCACTGTTTCTCGCTCACTGTTTCTCTGATGTTTGTTTAGTCTCCCAGTGGGTGCACGTGTCGACAACCACAAAATGCGTCCTGATACCCGTCCTTGTCGTCAACATGTTGCCTTTGAGGTTGATGTCAGGGTGGGTCCCCCACGGTACGGATAATGGAAGGAGAACGCTGCTAATTAGGGGAGAAGGTAATGCTGCACTTAGACAGCTACTGAGAGTACAGTACATGGAAAGCA